>NC_056742.1:122266307-122566307 GCF_019279795.1 Protopterus annectens | reverse complement strand
GTTCATTAATAGTTTTTAGTCCTTCCATAAGTTCTCTATTGTCCTTGCATTCCATTTGATTAATATTCCCAGAAACTCACTGACAACACAATCAAGAAAGGAATGCAGCTCTTGATGTAATAATATACTAGAACTAACCACATTAGGGAACTTGAAAATCCTCAAACCCTTAGGCATGACAAGCACTCTTTTAAAAAAAAAACAGTGTCCTAGTGTATAGATTTATATATAGTTGACTTTTGAAATTTTATAGCTACTTAGACAAAGTCCCTGATTTGCCTATTTTATCCCAGATATCTAAAGTAGGTACTGTACTTATTATAGAATGGAAACTGCCATAACAGCTCTCACTAACCTTGTTGGAAGTTACTTTTCCATTTGTTGTTCCTGTTCCATGCTCACCTGTTTTTACTACTTTAGCCTAAGTCCCAGAGTTGGTCATATAATTACATTCCTAATTCTCCATAATCATACCTGCCAAAATATCTGATTGACGAGTGAAATATTGAGAAAGCTATAACAACTCTGTCGGCCCAGCAGGAAAAACTTCCTGTCTAAAAATCCAACTGTAATTGCCTTCAGTTATCTCAGTGCTACTATTGGTGGAATTGGAAACCAATGCTACAGATTTCTGGGAGTTCACATTGCCTTGACATTATAAAGAAACTAATCAAAACAAAAATATCCATAACTGCTCCAGGTGGAAAAACTGATTTAGTTTTAAAAACAACAACAACAACAACAACATTAGATGCAGGTGGGAGAGGAATTAAGATGATGGAAATAAAATACTGGGATGTATAAATGTGGAGCATATAGACCGTGTAAACAAGTTAATGTTGAAAAATTACATCAGGAGTGATATATATAATGACATGTTTGTCATGCCTCACCTTCTACATTGGTAAAATGAAGAAAAAGTTGAGATTATATATATATCAGTATAACTATGACATTAGAAAGAAGGATGGCAATAATGAATTATCTAAACATAGTGTGACTTACAAATATTTTAATAAATTTGTGGGGATTTTTACTGTAGAAAGGAAATTATAATGAAAGAGGACATGATTGGTCTAATTTTCTTCTAGTTAGAGAATAAAATTGGCAAGTATTATTCAATGCTGATAAAAAAGACTAAATGAAAGTTTATCTGTAGCTAGTATTTTAAATTCTAAATGTAAAGTTATTGATCAGGTTATGCAGGATGTGAGGGGGGTCCCTTTGGGTTATTATTAGAAAAAAATTAGTTGTTATGGCAAATTAGGCTTAACGCCTATATGAACCCAGGATTGAATGAGAAATGTTGATTAATGTGTTTATTAAAGCTCAAAAGCTTGGACAGATAGACACTATTTTATTTAGAAATTAAAATTCATTAATAGTAGGAATAAAATGAACTGGATTGCATGTTAGTCATTTATTGTCCAGAACTGGAATGTTAAATTGTCATATATGAATATATATTTTTGGAAGAGTTATTACATGCATTGAAATTTTATATATGCATGCATGAACATACATGGCTCTGGCAGATGTATATCATTAGGCACAAAACATAAGCTGAAAGTGATCTTTTTAGATTTTTTAGACTTCGTTAGTAGGTTTTAATAACATAATATATTTGTAAGGATATGCTTTCATTAATTTAAATAAGTAAACATGTGGTTGGGATTGTAGTACAATTTATTAATTTTTAGTAATGAAGAGTTTTTGCTGCTAATTTGTAATAAGGTAAAGTTTTGTATGAACTATTTTAATATAGAACTATTTTAGAAACGTTTAAGGACATATATGTTTAAGAATAAATTGTCCGATTACAGTTGGCGGGAAGCTTATAAATTTAGTTTTCAAATATCAACTGACAGTTTCTTTGCCTTCTTTTTTGATGAAGTCTAATGATTTTTGTTGGATGAAAAATGTGTTTATTGAGCGTTTAAATAAACTTAGTGGGTTCGAAGAGTTTCGGCTTTGAAGCGTTTTTTTGTAGCAGTTTGTTTTTGTTTTGTTTTTTAACGTTGTTGGTTTTATTTCCGCTGTGGACAACAACTCGTTTGAAAACACGCCAAACATTTTAAGGGATTCTAATGGAGAAGTGGATTTGATGCAGAAATTAACTATGCTTATACAACTATTGCCTCAGAAAGTAGAGACAATGAATGCAAGATTGGTACAGTGGCATCGGTACAACAGCAGCAACAGGACCGAATGGTCGTTTCTAATTAATTCCAGCCTGGACAGGCTGGGCAATCGGCTACAATGACATTCGCACAATCAGTGCGAACAGGTACTGTACATAATGATATTGTAGAACGGAATATTGGACAGTATATTCAACAATCACAGACTGATAGTTCACCTGGCATGTTAAATATCAATGCCAATGGGGTTAATGTCAATGCCGATATGCCTACGTTGCATAACAATGTACAAACGCAACAGCAGTCAGCGCAGGCTCCTGCAAGTGGTCCAATACAAGTACCCAATCTGAAAGATTGGTTAATGTCCCCAATAGGCTTGTTTTTAGCCAATAACTCTGATAAGGGGACAGCAAGCAGAGAGGCACTGAATAAATCATTATTGGAACTGTTAAATTTATTGGACCATAATATGTTGAAATACAAAAAGTTGTGTTTACAAATAGAGTATTTTCAAGAATGTCTTAGACTAGAAATAGTGCCTAAAGGCCTTAAAACCTGGCATTACCCCACAGGTTTGATGCCAGGGTCTGAATTCCATCAGGAATTGATTAAATTATTTAACCAACAAGGCTTGCAACTGTTACAAACAATGATAAAACATTATAGTACGACAACTAAGGAATTGGAAGAATGTATTGAACAACTAGACAGTCAGATTAAGCAGCATACTGATTTTCTACGGTACAAATATAAATACCTGCATTGTTTTCAAAGCATTGGACAGCATAAAGTTAAAAAACTTCAAAGGGACCAGTTACAATACAGTACAGGGTCAGCTTATCCCCCACCTCCAGTATCACAAGTTTGGTCAAAACAACAGATCATGAACCATGAGTACAATGGGGTGGGGGCCAGGATACTAATGTTTTGCAGGCACCTGGAGATGCATTGCAGCGAGTAGATTCCCCCAGTTCCCCCGATAATGAAGAGACCAACAATGACAATATCAGAAGAAGTGAAAGGATCAGAGTTCATAATGGTAATAATAACAATGAAATAAGAAATAATCAACAGCCCACTACTTCAAATTTTAAACAGGGTTTCCAAGACGCAACCAGAAGAAACAATGGAACAAGATGAAAAATCACAACAGGAGATGACATCAATGAACCAACAGAATAGAACTTCTGATGTAATTATAAAAAACAAACAGGGTGATTTTACTGTCTAATTTTACATCTTTTTATGTTTCAGAACAATTGGTGGGCATACTGTCAAAATGTTTAACATTTGTTCCTTCACGTAAAATGGACTTGGCCCAAACTATTTGTGATTTAAAAATGTTTGTGAGGAAATTAAATTTAAAACAACTTTTGGGTTGTCAAATTATGAATAACAGTCAACTCAGGGTTTCCAGTTGCTTTAATCCACCATTGCATAATGCTCTGTACATATTTGAAAAGATCTGTGAATCAGATCTTAGGAATTTAAGTGAAACAAAATTTGAATACAAATATAACATGAGTAAGTATGAAAAAGACAGTCTTGAAGTTCTGCTGGCAGCCAACATGAGGGTAATGAACCCAGATAAAGGATGGGGTTGTTTTTTATGGATACACCAGATTATGAAAGGAAAATAAAAGAAATATTAACTACTGATACATATGAACACGCATCAATTAATGAATATAATAAGGCGAATCAATTCATTAAAAGTTTATTAAATGAATTGTTTATTGAAGCAAGAATAGATTTACACACACTTAATTATTTAGTGATGGAGTCACCAATTATTTAGTGATGGAGTCACCAAGGGCATCTTGCATTTTCGGGGTACTGAAAATTCACAAAAGTCTCGATGACCCTCCCTTTAGACCAATAGTTGATGGAAGGAGATCATACCTATGCATGTGCCAAATATGTAGATGCTATAATGAAAAAGTATGTGGTACTGGAACAGTGGATTTTAAAAGATTCCTGGGTATTTCTAGATAAAATTAACAATCTAACATACCAACAAGAATATAATTTTTTGACAGTAGACGTGAAGGAGCTATATACACTAGTATCCCTCACCAGCAAGGGATTGAATGGGCAACAGCAAGAATGAGACAAAAAGGCGCACCAAAAGACGAAGTCTCCTTGGTGCAAGAGCCCCTTGACATTATACAGTCATATAATTATATTTTGTTCGATAATCAGTTCTACATCCAAAAGAAAGGAGTAGCTATGGGCTCTCCATGTGGTTCTAGTTATGCTAATTTAGTGATGTCATTTTGGGAAAACAGATATGTTTTCGAGAATGAATCACATGGAAATATGATTAAATTCTATGTGAGATTTATCGACGATATTTTTATGATCATTGAGGGTGATGAGCATAGTGCTGAAAATCTAATAAGAACATTAAATAACACCACAGATTTCTTGCAGTTAACATATAATTTCAATACCAACTTTTGCATTTTTGGATGCAGAACTTATTAAAAACGAGCAGTATAAAGGGTATGAAGCGAAAATCTTTAGGAAACTCACATGTTCAAATAAATTTTTACACTATTCAAGTGCACATCCAACACATCAAAAAAGGTCTATAGTTAAGGGTCAGTTAGTACGAGCGGCGCGAATGATCACTTCAGAGGAATGCTTTGCGGAAAAATGTTTGAATTTGAAACAGATGTTTTTGAACAGAGCATATCCTCCGAATTTAATAGAAGAATTGATAGAAGAGGTCACATAAAAAAGGACTAATGGATTATTCAAACCTATATTGAAGCAACAAAATATTTGTTTGAGTAACCAGAATGATTTGCATATTAAGGCAAAAACACAAGGGGTTATACAACAACCAAATCAATCTGACTACAATTTGTCATGTATTTTAACCTTTTCCCTAGATTTCAATAGTATAAGAAAAATTATTATCAAGAATTGGGGTATATTAAAAGATGACAACATGTTATTTTCAAAATTAGGAATATCACCAAAAAATAGTTTGGAGAAAAGGGTTAAGCTTTAAAGAATTGTTGCATAAACAACACCAAAAAATCCCCTAATAGGTAATAGGGGCATGATGCAATGTGGCAATTGCTCATATTGACATTTAATGAAACTAGGAAGTATGATTGAGATTAATGGCTTTATTTTACACACCAAAGTTAAATTTAATTGTAATTCGAAAGGAGTAGTATATATAGCAACTTGTCAGGGTTGCCCTACAGGGAAAACAGAGCAAAGACTAAGAGATAGGGTGTATGAGCACCTTAGAAGTATCAACTTACAGAAAGAAGAAAATGCCCTTGCAAGGCACATTTTGAGTTTCCCTGACCATAGATTTAGTTTTAAAGTTATTGATCAGGTTATGCAGGATGTGAGGGGCGGGGGTCCCTTTGGGTTATTATTAGAAAAAATGGAGTTGTTATGGCAAATTAGGCTTAACGCCTATACGAACCCAGGATTGAATGAGAAATGTTCATTAATGGGTTTATTAAAGCTCAAAAGCTCGGACAGATAAACACTATTTTATTTAGAAATTAAAATTCATTTAGTAGGAATAAAATGAACTGGATTGCATGTTAGTCATTTATTGTCCAGAACTGGAATGTTAAATTGTCATATATGAATATATATTTTTGGAAGATTTATTACATGCATTGAAATTTTATATATGCATGCATGGATCTAGCAGATGTATATCATTAGGCACAAAACATAAGCTGAAATTGATCTTTTTAGATTTTTTTAGACTTTGTTAATAGGTTTTAATAACATAATATATTTGTAAGGACATACTTTAATTAATTTAAATAAGTAAACATGTGGCTTGGATTGTAGTACAATTTATTAATTTTTAGTAATGAAGAGTTGTTGCTGTTAATTTGTAATAAGGTAAAGTTTTGTATGAACTATTTTAATATAGAACTATTTTAGAAACGTTTAAGGGCATATATGTTTAAGAATAAATTGTCCGATTACGTCAGTTGGCGGGAAGCTTATACATTTAGTTTTCAAATATCAACTGACAGTTTCTTTGCCTTCTTTTCTGATGAAGTCTAATGACTTTTTGTTGGACGAAAAACATGTTTATTGAGCGTTTAAATAAACTTAGTGGGTTCGAAGAGTTTCGGCTTTGAAGCGGTTTTTTGTAGCAAACTGTAAATGTAATCAAATCTAATGTTATGATTTGATTAGGATAATCACGTTTCAATCATTTTTGTATTTAGTGCTTTTAACCCAGTGATTGTATATATTGAAGTCTTTTAATCTGGTGTAAGGCGAAAGTGCTAAATAAATTTTAGGATTGTTACAGAGTAATTGCAGATGTGTAGTTTATTTTATATTTCTATGAAATTTGATACTTCTCTTTTGTAAAAGTCTCACCTCTATTTTTTTAATCACCTTTACAAGATTTAAAACTGCTGTTACATTTGGTGTAGATTTTGATTTCCATTTTTAATTAATTGTTTTTTGGCAGAATATCATTAAACTTAGTAAGGCTTTACTATGTCTAGGGAACTCAGGTCCTATACACCAACTCACAGGACTTATTTCCTTAGTTACTGCAATGTTCTCCCCAACATTTCTGTCAGAGCCCTCTGTGCAGAATTTTTTAAAAATTGGCCAACTAGTTATACTACCAAAAACATGTTCACAGTGACATCTTTCTTCCCCATCACATCTTCAACATTTGTTGCATACCTGAGGAAAAAATTCTCTGAAGTCAAACTGGATCATAAAAATAGTTATGCAAACACTTCCACACAAAAATCCTAACCCTTGTGGATTTTGCTGTATACTTGGAAGCCCAACAGATTTCTTCCCATGTTTCCTTTGAAAATTGTCTTTCTATCTTCTTTTTCCAATACTTTTTAATCTCCAGTTATTGATTATTATGGTTATCATGCAATATTTTATATGCCATATTAATTATTCCTTTTTTGCTCATCTCCTATTGCAGACTCAACTAAATTCTCTACTAGAGCTAATATTTCACTTAGCACTCCATCTCTTTCTCTTTCTGCGGTAACTTCTCTTTCTATTTCTTTTTGACTGGACTCTGTTTTCAATCTCTGATAAGCAAAGCAGTCTCCAACTTGCAGTCAAAACTCCTGCTTAGCCTCATACCACTCTGTTAATATTTCCTCCACAGTTATTTGCTCCCAATATTTTGGTTTCTTTGCTAATTTCCTATAGCAAATTCCAGACCTATCTTGCCTCTATTCTATATACCAACTTGCAGACATCCCTGTTGGTAAAAATCTCTGTTCTCCATTCCCATGCTGGCTTATTTCTTGGAATACATTTTGCTACATTATGAATATAATATTCTGCATTGCTGTTACTATTCTGCTTAAGGGCTTGCATCCAAACTCACGCAGCTGCTTGAGGTAAAATCTGACAGGATGGTATCCATTAAAGGACTACTATGGGCGGAAACTGAGAAAAAAATTATCATGTCTTGAAGTTTTACACAATCTAAACTCATCTGCAGCAAATAACTAATTATTTTTATTTTTTCTAACCTTAAATTATCTACTGGGGCAGACATCCTGACATGATCTTACTTTCTTCGAAAACTATGGTTTGCCCATAATTCACTTTGAGGGCACAAATCATGAGACTAACTCGCTCTGTTCTCTCAGATCGCTCTCTAGTCAGTTTACAATTCCATTTACCTAGAATGAAAGTAGTGAGAAATAGAGTTATGTTTGAAAATCCTCAGTAAAAGTATCAGTGTCTGGTTTGCAGTGACTATTACATATTTGTTTCCTATATGTGATGCACATTCTATAAACAGGGTTTGGAGAAATATAAAGAGATAACTAAGATAACACAGTTTTTAAGTGAATTGTGTGAGTTTTAAGTCCTCTCTTCGTCCCACTTCCTTTCCCTGAGACAAACAGGGTATCATTCTTCCTGGTTTGTGAAGCTTAGCTAGTTAGTGAACTTAATGATAATGATTAATAATTTTTTTCACCATTAGACTACAAAAGGGTCAATAGATTTATGGCACTATGGCAGGGAAACAATGCAACTATAAATGACAATATACAGAAACAAAAGTCTGTAAACTTTTAGCCTGAGCAATATTATGATACCAGTGGATTTGAAATAAAAAAGAGCTACAGGTACCTTACTATGTGTGTTTTCCTCGGAAAGGATCTAAGGAAAAGCTGTAGTTCAAGATCTTTTATACCTCAATAAGTCAAACAGTCCAGCTAACACTAGAGCCAGGGATCTGAATCTACTTCTACAGATAAATAAGACAAGGATAATGGATAGATTTGACATGCAATGCCTACCTCTTCTCTGGGACAACGTTAACCAGTGTGAGGAGTTATACAACTGGATGGGCATTCATAAATTCACTCCTGGTATGACTAGTCTGCCCACTCTTTAGAAGAGAGGCAAGGCATATGGATGTGTACTGAGAAGGTGGAAAAGGCCTTGTGGCTCAGGGCTCAGTTGCCTTCTAACTCCTATGATCCTATGATCATAAGAAATATTCAAATGTGACATATGTAAGAGCAAGGGAAAGAATTTTCTAAAGACTGCATAATGAGGTTTAATTCAGTCCCAGCATGGTGTGTAATGAGAAAGCTGACTAGGATTCAAATGCCACATAGGGGAGGAAAGAAACTGCTAAGTCAAGTCATGCTTTTTAATATTTGGAAATATGGGGATCACTCTGTAGAACAAAAAATACATTCTGGGAAAGGAAATATTATGTTTAGGGCATAGTTGTCTTTTAAGGTCTGCCACTCTTAGATTTAGCTCCAGCAAGAAAATAGAGAGGTAAACGGAGCTGGTTTAAGCACCATTCAGACACTACTTTTTTGGGGGGGGAGTATGAATTAGTCTACGGAACACCCCTTTGAAAGACCAACTAGCATTCCCTGCAAATACAGGCCTACGACAAAGAGATCCCTTATGCAAAGGTGTCTTCTAGAAAATCAACTTCAGAGCCAATGAAACAAGTCAGTTTGAAAGAAAGAGAGGTAAGACTATTCACTCTGAAGATCAAGTCCCAAAAAGAAGGATTCTTCAAAGGCTGGCAAAGATACAGAACCCCCTTTAAAAAGCTACCTAAGAAGCAGGCACTGGGTCATAGTTCTGCTCTCCACAAGGTTAAGAGTTTCCTGAAAAACAAACCTTGATCATAGAACAATGAATGTCCAAGTCATACATGTGCCTGAGAAAGGTCAGTATTACCTGCAAAGGAGGAGGATGAGGTGGTATGGGGTTGCATCCATTTAGCACAATATACTTGAGAAGTGGAAGACTTTCTGACTCCTTCAGTCGCCTAAGAGATTGCTGGTAAATGGTCTGGTGGGAGCAGTGGACCTAAAGGAGAAGCCACACCCTGAAGTGCAGCTAGTTGTTAGTCCATCTTGGAAGACTTTCATGGCTTGTGCTAGGATGTGGTTTTGGTACAGGGATAAGGGATCTGAAAACCTGAAACCTCACGTTCTCAACCAAAACAGGGAAATGATGTTGTGCTCTTGTCCTTCTTCTGTGAATTTTCTGGGTGACAAGTTATAAAAGTGGCAAGGCATACAGGAATCTTCTTTGCCACAAAAGTGAGAATGCATTCACTATTACCAACATTTTGCCATGATGAAACAAGCAAAGAGCAAGGATGACCACATTGTCCAGTGTGGCAAAAAATGTGATCTCCAAAATGTCCTATCCCTGGAAGATATTTGCCAGGAAGATCTCCTTTACCTTCAGCTCCTGGAAAGGATGTGAGATGCAAATGAGGGACTGTGTAACTGCATACATTTCCAGGAATATAAACAGCAGTAAAAGAGATGATTCAGTTTTAAACTCATTGCCAGACCATCACCTATCTAAGCATGACATATGAGTACATGTAGCCCTTTTGTTCATATACCACACCTTGGTCCAACTGTACTACAGAAGGTCCTTCCACTCTTTTGATATAAGGAGGACCATATTAGCATGAGAATTTGTTATTTCATTTCAAAAAACTGCAAATAAACTATTAATTCCATCACAGGTTTCTGAGCTGTAGCTTCATGTAACTGACAAGAGTAACGAGATCACAGCAATCCACTGCTACTATTTCTGCAACCAGAGAGGAAGAACTCACCATTCTAACATTGAATTCCAGCAGTACCAGGAGTAAATGCACCACTTTGGATGCATGGGTTAGCACTCATAAACATAGCACTAAAAGTAAATGTTATGTAGTTACAACCAAATGATCATATTATTGTCAGTTCTGAACATCTTTCCCAAGCATGTCAGAGCTAAAGGTAAGGTACAAGAATAGATGGGGGTATGCCACTTCCTGCTAAAATATAGATTATCAGTGTACTAATCAGTGCAGGCAAATAATATACTGATCACAGTCCAGCCTGGTTAGTTTTTATCAGGAAATAAATTCAAGATTAATGTTGGCTTGGGGTATTACAGCCCTCAATGACTTCTTTAAAATTAATAAATGAGTGTTTCTATGAACTATTTCACTATTAAAAGGGAACATACTGGTCTGCACTGGGTTTGCTTCAATTGTACTGACCGAGAAACTCAGACCTGTGAAGTCCCACTAAATAAGCAAATTATTTTTGGTGATCACTGCAGTGTTACTTCTACTTTTCTCAGTAAGGAAGTTAACATTTCCAGGAACTGTAGCATAATATTTTTTTCAGACAGCTAAAATTAAATGGATCTGCTCTGTGACCTCATGCTGACTATCTGGTACTGTGCACTCTGTATGGAATTTTTAAAAATCTGTCAACTCACTACTGTGCAAAGGAGTATAGAGATTATGATATAGCACTTCAATACCTGCTTAATATATTTTTTCCATTAAAGGACAAATATTAATCACAAAAGTGTCAAGAGACAATCTAGTCTGCCTTTCAGATAATTTTAGAGCTAAAACAGGGTTTCTACAAGATATAAGGATATATAGAAGTAATACTAGCAAAGTAAAATGCAGTATGCCCACCCCCTTGAATATAATGACACCAGGGACTACTGTGAAAACTTGCTAATAGAGCCAAGACAACCCATCTTAAACAAAGAAAGCCTTCACTGCCAGGCAACTCAGTAAGTTTCTGGCAAGAGATTAACCAATTTGTTGTATGGACAGAAATCAGTTGAGATATCTCCTTTACTCTAATGCACAAAGAAAAAGTCTCTAAACCAAAAATTGTGATGAACTTGCATATTTTTGCTGTCTTAGATCCAGGCTGTAGTGTGTCCACTCCTATACCACCTTTAACACACTGAACAGGATAAACAGTTTGCTTAATAGACAAATTTCACTTTCAGAATGTGACAATTACTGAAGTAAACTGATGGCTTAAAGAGATTCCCAGTTATGGCAAGGCTGGCACACACTCATGTCCCAAATTCCTTACACCATGTAAGACATTAATTTTAGAGACAGAGACCTGCATGATCAATATTTTATTGTCATCTGGTATCTTCCCTGAACTTTTGAACACAGTGAGTATACAGATGATGTCCTGGTATATCTGTCTGACCCAGATGAAAATTTATAGGTAGTTTTACAGAGATAAAGAAATATGGGGAAATTTTGGGATACAAAAGTAACACACAAAAAGAAAAGGATACACAAATTAATATAGAACAGGAACAGAATTAATTAGGGAAATCTGATTTCTGAAAGACTCTTTATACCACTTATGTGGTGTAAACTCGACTAGTTCCCTACTAACATGAGCAGAATTAACTAACATATAAGGATACCTTAAACAGCATTTGGATTGTTTAAATGGATATGTTTGGACATGATGCAAAGAGTACAAGTTCTACACTGGTTGTTTTATCACTGGTTCTTTATATTGCACAAGATCTACTTGTCCCCCCTACTTTATCAAATTTTCTGTCTAAATTAAAAAAAAAAACAGGCTGCAGATTTTCTTTGCAGAGTGAGAAACCAAGCGTTAGTTGGAAGATTCTAAGTTATACATAGGCAGTCCCAGAGTTTGAATTGCACATAGTAGCAACAATGGCAAATATATATTTTTTAGGTTGTCGGAACTGGATCTTAAGGGTGCCTCAAAAAACACCCTATTAAGGTTGATAGGAGTGTATACTTTGTTGACTGGAAAAAGAGATACACAAGTTGGGGAATTCATGGGTGATACGTGAGATTTTAATGGGATACAGGTGGATGACGAAGGAGACAAAAACAAAACACTGGAGGGAAGAGGAAGAAATATCACGAATAATTATGAATAAGCACTGAGAACCCTTCAGGATGGGCGTGAACAGGAAACAAAACACTGTCAAGATTTAATATACTGGGAATAACAAAGCCAAAATGTTTTGCCTTCGGAGAATTGAAGGTTTAAAAAAAACTGAAATTTCATACAAGACATGCAGTCCATCACTTCCCAGACACAGCCTGAAGGAATTACAGTACAATCCCTGCTCCCACCTACAGAACTGTGCATATATGTCTGCATATAGATCTTTAAAAAAAGAGCATATTTTTAATGGCTACTGTCCAAACTTGGTCTCAGAATCTTCTGAGTGAACACTGAGTGCATCCTATACTGACACTTTATCAGCCATATTTTTCACTTTTTTTAGGAAAGTTGGTCTGGGAACCTGACAAGTATATACTTCCAATTTAACAGATGTATTTTCCCTTTTTTACTGTAGGTATGGAGGAATAAATAATTTCCTTTTTCCCCTAGCTGTGGGCAGTTGGTGAACAAAAGGCATCCTTTGAGCTGAGAAGAGGCTGAAACTAGATATGGGGGGAAGAGGTGCCACAAAGTATTGTATGGGCAGCTGATTACAGTTCATAGACAAATTAAACTTTGATCAGTGAAGAAGGACCCTATGGGTTAACTTGCTAGTGGGAATAAGAACTGAACTCCAAGTCGAAAAAGGGGTAGCTAGTCAAACATATACAATTCTGGTGGGTGACAGGCAAGTAGAAATGAACAGACTTAATACTGGAATGGGAGAGGAGTCCAAAGATAAAGATTACAAAATAAATGAAGGGTTGGTGTTTATGCCTTGATATGTTACTAGCTTCAGAAAGTTAAGATTCTTTGGGTAGTAATTCTTGTTAATGTATTTTTAAATACCTTCTGGGTTGGCAAATGTATTTTTTTCTATCTCCCCTTGATGGAGATGTAAAAATGATGAGCTGGAGGACTGGGTGCATACATTTTAATACTGTGAAATTCTTAAAAGTTGCAGATTTGAACTTCAGAATTAATGTGATGGCATATGGCCTAACTCAATTTCTTTTTGCTGATGCATTTTCCAGTGTTAAATCTGGCTATGATACACTTTCTATTTACCATAGTCATTGCTGTCTCCATTCAATTTCTTTTCTTTCTGGGACCTTGTAATATTAACATGTTTTGATGTTTTGTCAAAAACAGCCCTGTAATCATCCGTCATATTCTCGAACAGTAAATACCTCTTAATATTCACTTCAAGCTCTTTAATTTCACTTGTTCAACTTTTCCAAAGCTATTTCATTGTGTGCAATCAATAACCACAAATATTCCATGCCTCATTTTTTAAAATAAATCATTAAGTCCCTGAATAAAGACAGAATCTTGTGCAACTCCAATGGAGAAAGTATTAAACTGTAACCCCTTTGGCATCATCTTTTGCTTGATGCTGGCAAGAAAAAATAAGTTTTCGAGCTGCAAATTCTTGAGCTTCACATATTTCAAGAGCACACACAATTATGGACAGAAACATAGCATTGCAAAAGGACATTTATGCAGGACAGGTTTCCAGATTAACATCCAGTGAGACCATTTATATGAAGGCGTGCCAGATTCTTAAGGATATGTTTCTTGCCAAGGGCTATCCTAGTATATTATTGAAGGACATGCAGGAATATGTTATGAGGAACAGGAATTTCATGTTTGCCCCTAGTTTGAGGCTATCTGGAAATGTTATGACAGTAATCGTAAGGGTTTTTATCCCCTAAGTTGGCATTATACTATTCCTGTGAATTCCATGATGTGCACCACACCATGAACAGGAATTGAACTTACTTTACTTTTGGAGTTTTGGCCAGAGTTAGCCAAGA
Organism: Protopterus annectens; assembly: GCF_019279795.1. Lineage (NCBI taxonomy): Eukaryota > Metazoa > Chordata > Ceratodontiformes > Protopteridae > Protopterus > Protopterus annectens. The sequence goes on along the minus strand of NC_056742.1, from coordinate 122,552,099 downwards.
AGCAAATACATCTTAATTTCATCTTTTAAGTCCATAAACAATATTGGCTCACATTGGAACACAAACCTTTGGTGAAACAGACTAACAAGGCCATGGTTAAGTGTGACTCTTGTCGATCTTGTTGGTACGTACACAACAGACCTAATGTGGTCGAAAATTTTACTAGGGTATTGCAGTATCCTGATAAATTGAATGGTAATTGTTGCAATGTTTATTTAGCAACATGCAACTCCTGTCCTGTTTTTTTATGAGGGCAAAACTCAGTGGAAATGATCTAAGAGGATACAGAAACACTGCTATAGGATAAAAACTAAGGATATGAGAAATGCTCTTTTCAAGCATTCCATGGTTTGTGAAAACTTCAAAAAGTTTTCTTATTTGTTTTAGAAAAAATGACAAATGATTTGAGAGAGGGGGATATTGAAGCTGAAGTTCTTTGCAGGGAACACACTGGCACGTATTGCTAAATAGTGATATAGCACCAGGCTTTAAGGACTACATTTCCCTAACACTCATCCTGAAGAAACAACATAATAAACTTACATGACATTGGCTAGTTTTGATGACATGAACAGGAAATTCTTAGTCATTGATTTCACTTTTGGGGATGTGTTTTATCTCATGAAGTTCACCACAAGTGTAGGAACGGATAATCTATTAAAGGAGCAATCCTGGTGGAGTACTGGTGATTGGTGTATTTTGTTTTGTTCTTGGTTGTTGTCAGCATTACACACTGCTTCTGCAGTCAGCTGCCTTTTTGTCTTTTCTTTTTTTGTTGAATTATCTAAATTGCATATTAGCTTCCACTGTAGCCAGTTGGAATCTGAGCTGTAGTAAAGCTTTTAGTTCACTAGTGAACTAAAGTTCTGTACAGGGCTTGGAAAATCTGGAAATAATGGGAAACTGTTTTTTTCCAGAAAGTGGAATAATACATTTGCTAATGTTAATATGGTCTCTGAAGGGTCTACGCTGTTTAAGAAGGGAGATTAGTTGACTGAATTTCTACCTTAAGAGCTGAGATTTTTAGATTAAGTGGAGGCTTAGTGAAGGACATGGACATTTTGAAAATAATAGATGAATGGACACTAAGGGTGGGGGGCAGGCTATTAACAGGAGAAATATTACTAAAAGAGTTAGCAATAATCAGATCAAGTAGGGGGTGATTGGCCTAAAGTTTGGACTGGTGGGGCTATGAAGTGCCTACACGAGACTGTGATCAGTTAGGAAGTCATCTGTGTCATATCTTAAAGGCCTTTGTAAATTAATGTTGAAGTTGTCAAGAACAAGTATGTTGTAGCGTGGTTGGAGCCATCTAAAAGTTGTAGTATTAGCTGTTTAATTGTTTATGAGGCTATGGAAGATGGACGGTAAGTCTTTGTGAGTAATTATAATGGAGAGTTGTGTAATGCTATTTTAACATCAACCAGTTGGTGATGTGATCCTTTAGGGGAGTAGTTTTGGTTTTAATAGTCATCTGTAAAGTAGATGTATGAAGAAGAAGGGCTCCATTACAGTAGCTAAAAATGTATCGGTAGGAAAGGAAATGCTAACCGAGGTCTAGGGTGTCATCCTTTACCCAGGATTATGTTATGACAATTAGGACTGGAGAATGGGATTGCAGGAAAGTGTCCCTTTCTTATACCTTGTGCTCAAATTCAGGAGGACACAAACGACATGTCTGCACACACTGGAGTTGATTGGATGTGCTAGGTGTGGTACTGGTGTGCTGCTTAAATTGAGGTTTTGATTGCTGGACCTGAGTTGGATTCAACTGTGGTTCTGATCAATAAAATGTGTAATGCAGGAGTTAGTTGAGTAAGACATTGTGAGAAAAGTGTATGGAAGAATTGAGAAGGAGTTCCTTTTTCAGGTTTATAAGGTTTGTGGGGGCAGAGTTGTGTGAATTTTACTTTACTGAAATGAACAGGCAAATGTTTTTGCATTAATACTTTTCTTATTTTTTAAAGTAGCACATTTCTTTTCAGTAGGTAACTTTATTTGTGGAGATAAATATTTCAGTTTTAGAAAATCTGTTCTTAAATATATTAGCTGTTAGTGATTATGATACTGATCTGTTGTATAGTCAATGATTAATGTAAACATTAGGATGATTGTTATATTTCTTGTAGCAGTTACTTATTGACTTTATAACTGTAGTGCAATTATATATAATATGTGAGTGGGATGGCTGCTGGATACAAACTCAAGGGGCAAATGGAATTTGTTTTATTCTTAACATTATCTCCAACTGATCTAGCAGTTCATAAGAAAGGCTACAAGAAATAACTGCTGCTTTACATAAAAACAATGTACATTTTCAAAACCAACACTTCATCTAGTGCTCGTTGTATTAATATTCATGCAAGACCGAGGCTTAACAAACTCCGAACTGTCTTCAGCAGCTCTCTGAGCAGTAGGGAAGGACATGACCTGAAATTAGTACTAAATGTCACTGGCTATATCTTTTCTTTCAATATTTCTGCAGTTGCACTGACAAGCACAAGCATCTGACACTTAGGGCAACTATGTATCTGTGCAGTGACCCATGTAATGATACTGAGAACATTTAAGCAAAATCCCAGAGATCAGGAGAAGAAAATGACAGAGGCATAACAAAAATGTGGCAACAAGAAAAACACTCTCTGAGAAAGACAGATAAATAACCCAAAGCAGCCAGATCATTTGCTCAGAAAGATACTGACAGTGGCTGTCTGTGTATTTAGCAATAAGGAGTTTTTTATTTTGGTTAAGGGGAGGTGGAGAGGAAGTACATTTGAGACAGACGAGGACAATGATGGGAAAACAAAGGCTACTTTACAAGTTGTACAGTGCATTAAAAAAAAACAGAAGCCTTGAAAAGCAAAACATTTTTACTTTATGCTTACATGTAAGTGCAACGGGCAGTACGTTCACAGCAGAGGAGTCTTTAATTATTCAAGACATCCTGCATACTCACACCAGCTTTGTAATGTGTGTGTGTGTGATAAAACAGCTATGTAGCAGAGGTGTAGCCAGTGTACTCAACGGAATACATTTTTTCTAAGCATCTCATAAGCAGCAGTCCTATAGCAGTAGTTAGTAAAACCAAACTTATGGGCATTATGATTCACCACAAAATAAAATGTACTCACTGTATCAATGAAATGGTACTCATGGCCACCCTCCCGGCTGAAGCAACATATTGTGATCCTTAACACCTTATATTATAAAGTTTATATTTCTGGCAGAGATATCCATGGCAAATGGTCTGAGAGCAGGGTCCAGAATGCCCCCTTCATCACTCAATTTAAAAATTCAAGAGTCTTTCTCAGAAGAGGGTTACCACAACCCACACCCTGGAGATAGGTCTGGAGATGTTCAATGACAAGTGCATGGTGGCCACATGACCCATGCAGTCCAGTCAGGCTAAGTTTGACAAAGCTCTGTGGCATCACCCAAAAAGTGGGGAACAGGCACAATGCCAATCAAGTGGCAGGCAGAACTGAGACAGATTAAGAAGGACTAGACCCTGACAATAACATCTGCTGCTTAGGGCTCCGGATATTACTCCTCTACTGTAAAAAGAGACATAGTTTGTATGGTAGGTTGATAAGTACCTGTTAGATTTAGCTAGTCTCACGTCTATACATAGCACTTGTTCTGGAACCAGATTTTTCCAGCAGGGGAGGTCTCAACACTGCTCTGGATCTGACATTCAGTAGAGGTCCTGCACAGGCATGTGGGTATTCACAGGCCTTCCATGTAATGTTAGCAGGGGTATCTCTGGATATGACTGACTGGCACTGACAAGCCAGCAAGCAACAGCAGCAGTCACAAAAGTGAAGGCATGAGTGTGGGAATTGTTTAGTGAGGCCATAGAGAATGGCTTTCAAATAGCCTCATGAAGGTGACTCAGGATGGGGAGGCAGGATATTGTCTAGGCTGTTTTCATTGTGGGTGGTGAAAAGCTGAACTTGACTAGTGCGACTCTGAAGAGGTGGAAAGAATGCACTGAGGAAGTTCTGTATCCAGTGGACATGCTGTGCTTTGAAGAGGCAGTACCAGAATCAGATAGTGGCTCTGGATCCCTTTCAACAGATGAGATTATTATGGTGTCTAAATATTTCTACAGTGGCAAGGCTGTGGGGGAGTGTATAACATCAGGCTGGAAATGCTGAAGGTACTAGACAATGCTGGGACATCATGGATGATGCATGGAAAACTGGGACAATACATGTGGACTGACAAACTGGGGTGGTTGGCCACATTGCATAAAGGTGGGCAGGATTGTGTATTCTAATTAGAGCTATTCTATTCATCAGCCTCCCTGGGAAAGAATATGCCAGTGTGCTTAAAAGAAAACTTCATCCAGCAGCCAAGTATTTGATTCTAGGGTAGCAGTGTGCCAAGAAAGAGTAGATCAACTTTTTTCCTTCCACAGATATTAGACCAGGATTTTGTTTTTAAAAGAGCCTTAGAGAAGTAACCAGTTTTGCAGAGACCACAGTGACTAGCAAACAGATCAGGGATAAGCCTTCAAACAGTACTTTAGGTTATAACCAATAAGGTGTGAACAGACCTCTTGTAATATGAAAACATGTCTGTACAAAAACCTTGAGAGAAGCAACCAGTTCTATGCAGTTCATAGCAACCAACCAATAGGTTAGGCACAAACCTCAAAATTGGTTTGCAGGTTCTTCATAACTAATAGGATGCAAAAACAGAGGGCTTACAATGCAACAGGTCCCATGCTCAGGATAGAGGTAACTGAGTAGCAGAAGAAGAAATGCACATGATTCATTCCAAAGTCATTTTTGTCAGTATCACGGACCAGTACTTCCCCACAACTTCTTTTGCTAGCCTAATTGAGATAGGTATCTTGAAACAGTGTAAGAATTGTTTCATTCTGTCTGACGAGCACTTATTACTTCAAACAGCATAAGAAAGTGTGTGAGAGATGTACATATCTAATATCCTTGGAGGCAAAAATCTCACATACAGTAAACTCAGACATCAAAATCGTTAGCAGTACACAAACATCACACCTCTCCAAGGCCATTACAATACACATAATTCATCATATGCTGAGGTTCTAAAGATTAACTATCCTAAACCTCAAAGGCCTCCAAAACACAACACAGGCACCAAGTACTCTCAGCATATAAAGCTTATTTCTTCATATAGCACAAGGAGCCCCAAAGTCACAAATTCTGAGCCTATAAGGCAGACATCAACCCAACCAAACATTCTTGTTATAGGCGACTCCTTTGTAAGACATGCAAATGTGCCTTTTATCAAGCTGAGAAAGGTAAAGAGTGGCAGTTAGTTGCTTGTCTGGTGCCAGGATCCATCAGATCATGCATGCACTCAAGACCTTGAACAACAAGTACTAGCATGACTCTGTCATAGTTCATGCCGTTGCCAATGACTTGAGGTGTACCTCCCTGGACTATATGAAAAGACATGATGGAACTCTTCAGACTTTGTATCTAAGGCAGGGCAGGTATGAGTCTAGCAATGAGTAGCATTCTACCTTCTCCAAAGATGATGCCGCAATTTGAGAAAAAAAAATTGACTTCAGTAATTGGCTTAGTCTTTGATGTCATTCAAAGGGGTCCAATATTTTCCAGCCTAGGAGGATGTGATCAAGCATCTGTCCCCATTAGGGTTTTGATTATTGGCAAAGACATTGCCCACCCCAATAGTGCCTTTTTTAGAGAATGACAACCTGATAAACCTACCAAAACAACAGAGCAAGCAAAGGAGGATATGAAGGTGTTACTGATCAATGCTATGAGCCTAAACAAGAAACTCCACTCCCTACAAGCCCTTCTTACCCTGGATGACACTGACATCTGTGTAGTGACTGAGACATGGTTTAAAATAGTGAAGAGCACTCCAGCTGTGCAGAGCTGTAATGCCTTTCACACGTTTAGACCAGTTACTGTGCAGAAGGGGAAAAGGTGGAGGTGTATCAATCTACATCTAGGGGAGACTCACATAAAGGCTAGTAAAGCAGCATGATGTACTAGAGCTTCTTCATGTCCAACTAGCCATCAGAAAGGTCGTATACTAATAATTAGGTGGCTATGAATGCCCTCTATGAGAAAAGAAAGCCACAATGCCTGTCTACAGGAACTAGAATCACACATTATTAAACCCAATACCATTTTCCTAAGTGATTTAAAGTATTCAACCATAGACTGGAAAATCTACACCACCAGTTGTGCACAAGCACAGGAATTCCTGGATTTTGTCCATACAAATGCCCTGGAACAATTAGAGTAACCACTGGGGGAATAACATCTTGGATCTTGTCTTTACTAATATGGGTGCATCTTGCACCATCCCTTGCATATAATCATCACTTATTAGATCTGACAATAAAGCAGTCTAATACAAAATAATACTGAACCCAGAGATCCCTTCCACAAAAGATACCTTTAGAAATTTCTTTAAGACAAACTACCTACTCCTAAGTGATACATTGGCAAGTTTCAAATGCCCACTAAACCCATTAACTCCACTGAATATGCACAAATCACCACCACACTATACCAGCATGTACACAGTTGCACCGATGCAGCTGTACCCCACAGGAATAAGTGCAGGTCAAACCCCAGAAATAAAGTTCACATGATGGAACCATATCAACAGCTTTATAATAAAAGGAAAATATTTATAAACAAAAGTAAGAAGAGCAATTTCCAGAATGTAAGAGCCCTTGTCATTGAAATAAACAAACAACTCAGGATCTTATTAAAATCCAACAATGCCAAGTTTGAGGCTAAAATGGCTACCAAAGACAATCACAAGGCATTTTTTTAGCTATGTTCATAACCTCAAAAGCACAATACAGTAATGTGCTGAGCTGATTGGGAATGATGTTACCTACACTGAGGCTGAAGATGTAGCAAACTTACTGGCTGATAACTTTAGCTCTAACTTTACCCCTCTCTCCCTTCTGTCTGTCCCTCATGATATACCTGAAACTGGCTTACCTCCAGCTATCACACAGTGCTATCAAAAGCTAAAAATACTGAATTGATGGGTCCTGACAATATACTTGGATGCATCTTAAATAGCATGAAGCACACCTTAGTCACACCCCTAACAACACTGCTTAATATCAGCTTCCACACAGGTATTGTAACAAGGGAATGGAGAACAACTATAGTCATTCTCTGCATAAGATGGGACCTTCCAAAGACCCAGGCAATTACAGATCCATATGTCTGATCAGCCTCATATGCAAAGCTATGGAAAGACATCATGGAATTAATGAATCAGGACATAGGGAACCTCTAAACACTGGAGTTGTCTCAGATTGGAATTGACAAAGATAGGTCATGATTACTTAACCTGGTGGAGTTTTTTGAAATGGTCACCAAAGCAATGGATGAAAGCAAAACAGTACATGCCACATACCTTGACCTGGTCAAAGCTTTTGACACAATTCCCTACTCAAGCATAGCAGAAAAAATACATAAACTGGGAATAAACCCCTATGTCACCATCTGGATTGCCAAATGGCTCACATGTAGGATGCAGATAATCAAAATAGTAGACATTACCTCCACAAAGTAACCATCAGTGGAGTTCCTCAGGGTTCTGTGCTGGGACCTCTCTTGCTTGGCATTTTCTTTTTTGCAGTAAAAGTCAATACAACATGGCTCTGGCTGACCTATGTTTGCAGATGAATGCAAACTAGGAGCAGTCATTGACTCAACAAATGATTTAGCCATCCTGCAGGAAGGTTTGTTCCAGATAAATAACTGGTGCCAAAATCATGGACTGAAACAAAATGTCAAAAATGCAATATTATATCCTTTGGGAAGTCATCTACCTCAAGGAACTACCACATTGACAATACACCCCTGAAAGTTAGTTGCTCAGAATTTGGGAACTTATGTGAGCAGTGACCAAAATGTGTCTATTTGTTGTAGAAAGACCTTCTATAATGCACAACTTATAAACAAATGGATTATGTCTAGATCTAGGGATGTCATTGTCCCCCTTTACTCAGCCTTCATTAGGCCGATCATTTAATATAATGCTCCCATTGGCATGTATCTGTCCACACACATGCAACAACTAGAACACTCATAGAGATAGCTTAATAAAAGGATACAAGGCCTAAACAATATGTCCTACATGGACCAACCCAAAGCCCTGTCACTACACTTGGTATCCTACTAACTGCTACTGGCTTACAGGGTATCCTCTGACCCAGTACTGATGGATTTACCACACATCAGCAAGTCAAATGGCATCAGAAATATTCACTCGAGGGATCTAAACCTCTTCTGCAGCATCAACAGAACAGTTTGGGTGGATAGGTATATCTCGCAGAGGATACTGCTGCTGTGGAACAGACTCCTCATCCACATATAACAAAGTTCGTCTATATTCAAGCGCAACTTAGATCTACAGATGGAAAACAGAAAATTTACCCCAGGACTGCCCCCTGCACTACTAATACACAGGGGCAGCTCCTAAATGCTTTATACCATGCATGGATCCCCTCAAATTATCTACTGTATGATCCCAGTTATTCACATTAGGGATAATTATTGACCATGGGATGGGATGGGTGTGGCCAGTCTGTACCAAATGGGATAGGTTATTTCGAGCAAAAAGGGAAAATTGGTTAGGTTTAAAATGGCCTGTAAGGGCAGCTAGCCTGTTATTTATGCATGAACATATGAACCTATGATGGGAATGGAGATAAAAACAATACTACAGTTAGAGGTGTTGGACAAAGGTCTGCATTTTTTGCCAGCACATAGAGGTAATGTAACAGAAACTCTTAGTAACTTAAAATTGTGTACTTGTAAATTTAATTTAAAATTCATCTTAAGTAAAACTCCTTTGCTAAATAACAACACGACTATTAAATTGCAAAAGAAAGGCACGTTTAACTCACCCCAAAAGTACATTATCTACTTTTGAAACTGTGTATGTTTATTTGATCATATACTTAGTAGTAGCCAAAAAAGGAAATAAAGTAATTTGTCTATTGTTGACAGAAATACCATGAAAGAAAAGAACTAAAAGACATGAAAACTGTTTGTTTTATGAAATTGCAAAAAGGAGCTAGCCATAATGGAAGCATCTAAATACAGTGAAACCATGTATGAATATTTAAAAAAATGACCAAATTTATGAGCAGGTGACATTAAGAAATGTACATTTAGCATATCAAAATATTTATTTATTATTATTATTATAGATGCTTTGCACCACACTCTAACACCAGTGAACTGCATGCAGACACACACACACACACACACACACACACACACACACACACACACACACACACACACACACACACACACAAAAATATATATGCCTTGAGAGGGCAAACAACCTGGTCTTGCTGATTTTGATTGAGGGTAAGAGTATGCAAATGTAGCTGATCTTGAAGGTCATTGGTGGTGTGTGCAAGGCTGGAATAGTCATCAGCATATACTGGAAAAAATATATATAAGCATATGGATCCCTTTGAAACATTGGCCTTTGAAATTGGACTGAAGTGATCTTTATCCACTGTACATTCTAACTCAGTTCCAGTGGGAAAAGTGATCTTTGCTGATGTTTTGTATAGGAAATCAAGGCTAGGGAGATCACACACACACTTTCTTGATCTCATTTCAAGTGCTAGAACTTCCTGGATACTTCTGGTTATGAAAATAATGCATGTTATTCCATGAGATGATTAGAATTCATGGTTGATTCTAGTATGATGTCATCAATGATGGGAGGGAGACAGTGAGGAAATATGAGGTAGAATCTTCCTTATAGTGGACAGTAAGGTAATGCCTCATTAATTTTGTGCTGGCATTCATTGAATCTCTTGGGATTTTCTCTTTGTTACAGTTTCAAACAGTGATCCTTGCCACAATCCTTAAACAATGTATTTATTCTTTTCATTAATTTGCTGCCTTAGCAAGTCCATTATTTATGAGCTGATATGTTTTGTGGACTTGCATCTTTGCTGTTGGCCTGCTTGATGGCATTTCATATTTCTGTATCTGTACTGCAGGAAGGTCAGCAAGATGTCCCCTTACAATATGCTGACAGATAGCCTTAGTATCTGCTTAAGTGCATATTTACTATTCAGACCTGAACAATACCACTAAGACTGTATCTAATCTGACTATATATGTATACTAAGGGGATATGAAGTCAAGCACCCTGCAAAAGAAACTTTAATTTTGGCAAGCTGGTAGTCTAATGAGTTCAATTTACTGCTGGAGTTATGAGTTCAGTAACTACTAGCTAAACAAAAAAGTCATAGAAGGAAGAACTGTCACAGTAAGCAAAGAAGAAGCATAAATAACATGAAGAAGTGATTGTGATATGATATTGCCTGGGTTAATGGTGTTTATGTTACACATAGGAAAAAAAGAAAGTGGTATGGCAAAGTATTTATATATGGGCATCTGGGTGTGGATGAAGTATACAGCAGAGGTTACCAAAATTGAAGAAGAAAAGGAAGTTATGAATTAGATGTTGTTGGTGAGCCTTAATGGTGCAAGACATCCATTTGAGCTGGGTATGATATGCATAAAGTTGTATGCCAGAAAAAAAATTGATGACAGCTTGAGAAAAAGTGTGGATGGTGAGTAAAACAGAGGAGAACTGTAATCAGGACAAACCTTAATTTTTAGAAGTGAACTGTAGGTGTTTGCTACCTGGATAAGAAAGGAGAACAAAATGTTAGAAATTCTAGTGGAAGCTAATCTTGAGCAGATGGTGTGGCCAGACAAATAAGGAATATATCTATAACCAAGTATTTGCCAACATAGAAGTTGTCATGCCAAGGTAGAACAAAATTGTTTAAAATGTGATGCCTGTATTTTTTTTCAGACTGCAACATATTTGTAAGCTATATTTAGGTTTTCTAAAATATGTAACAATAAACTGCACTGTGAAATTGCATTTATGCAATGCCCTAACAGAGAAAGGGCAACTGTATTTGTTCTTACATAACATGTAAACAATATGTATAAAACATGAAATTGCATATTTGTTCTTACATAACATGTAAACAATATGTATAAAACATGAAATTGCATATTTGTTCTTACATAACATGTAAACAATACGTATAAAACATGAAATTGCATATTTGTTCTTACGTAACATGTAAACAATATGTATAAAACATGAAATTGCATATTTGTTCTTACATAACACGTAAACAATATGTATAAAACATGAAATTGCAGTGATTAGGAGATAAAATGAAGTTTCTAGAAGGGAAAGTTACAACAGTGAAATAAAGAAACTCTGACTTCAGAACACTTAATAGACACAAGAGAAATCTTGTTTACTTTCCAGCTAGTCCTTTTTGTGTAAGAGAAAGAATTTAGTTAATCAATTCTGGTTTGCATGAAAAAAAGAGTTAAATTAAAATATTTATGTTAAGCTAAGACCAGAGTGAGTCAGAGTGAGTCTTGTTTGGAAGGCCTTAGTGTCCATATCTATATCAGTGTTTTTCTACATCTCTTTGAATGGTATTTTATTAACTTAGCACAGCTAAGGGCCCCATACACTTTAAGTCTGAGTCAGTGAGTTTTATTTAGCTATAATTCCATTTAAGTACTCAGTCTTTGTAACTAATTACTGTTTTATATTCAATGTGCAAAAATTGTACAAATGTATTTACCTCTACATGTAAATTTTGTAAATAAGATATTATTTACTACTGCAAGTTGTCAATGTGCTGGTTTATGCCTCTAACTGGCTGACTGTTTTACATATAACCATTTTGTGTTTATTATTATTTTGTCTGGCTATAGATCAAAACTGACATAGGGAACTGGTTAATGAAATAAGGAGTGTGTGGGGTTTTGGATGTAGATCCTTAAGGAGAACAGTAACAACCATACAGAATATTATATTTATAAAGTGGGAGAATGTATTCTAAAAACTAAGCCAAAACAAGAATGGAGAAAAGAGATTTCTCCAATAAGGATGAGTGCAAGTAGGGGTACAGAAAACAGGCAAGAGGGGCCTGAGAGTCCGAATGGAGAGATGATAGGGTCCAAATGGAGAAATGATAGGGTCTGAATGGAGAGATGGTAAGTCAGCAAGCAAAGGAGAGTATTATTGCTGGAATTGAATTCATCCTCAAGTCTTGATGAGTACCTTCATGAGGTGGACCCTGTTTTTTCACAAAATCTCAGCAAAATGACACCAGTAATTTAACTGTATTTTATATAGCATATATCATGGACAGAAGTAGGTTAAAAAATAAAAAAGACATGCATCTGGAGCATTTCTCCCCGGGCCTCCACTGAAAACAGGCTCTGTGGAACCTAGTCGGACTTTCCTGGTCAACAAATGATAAATAAATAGATAAATAAAAAAAGATATCTGGTTGTACAAGACCCAGGATAAAAAAGTGTCCAATCCTGATAGGTGCACTGGTGCCAGGAATGGAAAAAAAGACAGTGCAGAATCCCAAAGACATGGAAACATTTCTACAATAGGGCTAGGCTAGGCCAGGCCCAGGGGGAGGATGCCCCCCCGTTGTAGAAGGAAGTAGCAGTCCACAAAAATCACAAAAACTGATAGACCAAAAAATAGCCATAAAGACAATAGAGTGGACTACTAGGGATAAGAAAGAAATTATGCATTGCTACTATTATGCAAGAAGCCCAGAATTTCCAGACAGAAGATATACAAAAAGATTAAAAGAGAAATTAGAGGAAAGAAAAGTACTTCCACAAAAAAAAAAAAAATGTCAGGAGCTTCAAATAAAATTTTGTGTTAATTAATACAACGGACTTATGAAAAACATTATACAGCCAAGAAACGTTGGGCCATTTGGAAAAGAAGAGACTAAGGAACTGTGAAAATGTAAAGAACAAAATCTAAACATTGTTGAAAGTTATAAAAAAGAAATACATACATGGGAAAGAAAGAGAGATTTGATATGGTGCAATATTTATGCAAAGGAGAAAGCTAAATTAATCAACATAAAAAAGGCAGCCCCCAAAGATATTCACAGAGAAATGCAGGCAATGGTACCCAGATATGAAAAAATTAAAAATAAAAAAATAAGATCACAGAGAGGGAACATAGAACAAAAGATTTGTAAAGTAGAAGTTAAAAAACAGAAGATTAAGCTATGGAATACTTGCGAAGTGAAGGATTTAGTGCAGAAAGTCTAACATAGTTTACATCACAGCATGATGGAACGATGAGTTCCCAAAGTTCAGAGAAACAGGAGGAGCAGGAGACATCTGAAGATGAAATATGGATATTGGAAAGAAAAAGAGATTTAATATGGTGCAGTATTTATTCAAAGGAGAAAGCAAAACTAATCAATACAAAAAGAGCAGCACCAAAGATATTTAAAGAGAAATACAAGCAAAGGCATCCAGACATGGAAAATTTTACAATACAAAAAAATAAGAAAACAGAGAAAAAGTAGAAAAGAGGATTAGTAAAGGAGAGGTTAAAGAAATAGAAACTGAGGTTATGGATTATGTGCAAAGTGAAGGACTTAGTGTAGAAAATCTAACTCAGATATCATCACTGCAGGATAGAGCAATGGATCTCCAAATTAAGAACAAACCAGTGGAGCGGGAAACTTCTGATCAGTTGCCATATAAAGATATTTTGGAGCCTTTCATAGGAAACTATTACAAATGTTTAGTTGCAGTTGCACAGCAAGAGAAGGAATAGGAAACTGTGGCAACTGTGACATAGTCAATGTGGAGTGATAGGTCAGTGAGCTCCTATATGAAAGAGTAATGGATGACACAGGATGAAACTGAAGAGAATGCAGCACAAGAAGATGCTTTGGAACTTTCTACAGAATGTTTGCAGGAAATGGAGAGCAAAGAATACGCCATCAGTTTAGAAGAAAATGATCTAAGAGAAGAGTTGCTTGATTTAATAAAAATGGACAGACATATTATGATCAATGGAAGAAATAGATAACAGAAAGTCAATAAAACCCAAAAAGTTAGAAGTTTGATAAAATAAATGAACACAGTAATTAGGACTGTCCAAAGAGATTCACGTGATATAACAGAAGTAAAATGGATGTAGAACTGTGCCACTAAATTAATAACAGATAAAGTCCTGCCACAAAAACACAGGGAAAGGAAGGGGAGAAATTGAATGCCATCATGGAAGTATCAAATACAGAAAACTATAAAGCAATTAAGACAAGACATATCACTGTAAGAAGAGTCTAGAAGAGGGAACAGACAAAAATACTCAGCAAGATAGATGTGATAAAAACAATGTGCCGTATCAGAAGAGATCAGGATCTGTTGTGCACTTTCGCAAATAATAAACTATAAGTATCGGCTCAGGCAGGAAAAACTTAAAAGCTATGCAGATAAATAAAAAGGAAAAGTATGACATAAGCAATTTACTGATGACCCCAAAAAGTTTTATAGAGAATTGGGAAACAAGGCAAAGGGAATTGAAACATCACCAAAAAAAAGAAGAAATAGATACATTTTGGATAAATATGTATGAAGATGTTGTGAAACATAAAGATGCTAAATGGATAGAAAAAGTAAAAGAAAGGATAAGAAGTTCAAATCTACAGGATATGAAATGAAGTAATTGCCTGAGAGAATGAAACAAAGGTAAGAAAAACTCCTAATTGGAAAACCCCAGGCCCAGATGCAGTACCTATTTTCTGGCTAAAAGTATTAACATCTTTACATGAGCATTTAGCCATGAGTAAGACGTATTTCTATGCCCACCCTGACCAGACACCAGCCTGGTTAACAATAGGAAAAACAATACTCTTACTTAACAGCAAACCTGCAAGCTATCCTAAAAACTATAGACCATAACTTGCCTTCTGACGATGTATAAACTATACACTGGAATTGATGCAGACAGAGTTTATAGTCATTTAGAAGAAAACTCAATCATGGCAATAAAACAAAAGGGTAATAAAAGAAAGTCATATGGATCAAATGATCATTTGTTGTTAAATAGGTCATAATGGAGAACTGTAAAAAGAGGAAGAATCTAAGTATGGCATGGTTAGACTATAAAAAAGCATTTGACAGTATCCCACACTCAGGGTTAAGAGTGCTTAAAAATGTATAAGATACACCCTATGCTGATTGATGACATTACAGCGACCATGAAACAGTGACAAACCACTTTGCAGTTAAGCCATGATAAAGTGCAAATTATTATTCCAGGGATAAAAATTCAAAGGGGGATATTCCAGGGTGACTGTCTTTCACCTCTGTTATTTTGTCTTGCTTTTAACCCATTAAGTTGTCTACTTAACAGATTAGGTCATGGCTACAATTTGGCAACCAGAAAACAACAAAGTGTAAAGACTTTTTGTAAGTGATTTAAAACTGTTTAGTTCATCAGATGAGGAACTGAAAGCACAACTGTAAATGGTCACATTTTTTTCAGATGATATAAGAATGTAATTTGTTCTTGATAAATGTGAAAAAGCAACATTTAAAGCAAGAAAGCTGCAGCACCAAGAACATATCAATTTGGGACAGGAATGTGATATAAAAGAACTTGAGCAAGAGGGAGTGTGTAGTTATTTGGGAATTGATGAATGATCAGCAATAGAACATGAACAAATGTGAATAAAACTTAAATTAATACTGCAAACAGCATTGCCATCTAGGAACAAAGTCCAAGGTATAAATAAATTTGCTCTTCTTGTCTTAACTTACAGTTTTTGGAGCGAATGACTGGCTCCAAAAGGTGTTGGATAGATTGGAAAGGAAAACAAGAAGGATGCTTCATGCTTATCAAATGATTTATAAAAATCAGTGCATGCCAAGATTATATATTTCCCTTTGTGAAGGAGGTATGGGCCTCCTCGAAATTGATTACATGTATAACTCTGCATTTGTGGGACTACATGCATATCTGCTGACCTCACAAGAGCCAAACATAGTGAAAGTTCTGAAACATGAGTAGAATAAGTCTAAGATGACTTCCTGCTTAGTTTAGCAGAAGCCCATCTGTGTCAAGTGGGAATGGAAATCAAACCAGAGGTAGATAAAAAAATCAGGCAGCAACTGAATGTGCCAAAAAACAAAATAAAGAATATAATAAGGTGAAGGATCAGAGAAGGGAAGAAATTTGGAAAATGCATAAATATAGTTGCAAGTATGAAAAACTCTTGGAACAACCTCATGTTGATCAGGATCAAATGTAGGAATGGTTAAGGAGAGGTGAATTTAAACAAAAAGATGAAAGGTTAATATTGGCAGCCCAAGACAGTGGACTATGTACATGTTGGATTACAAAGTCCATTGAACATGTGGGCGAAAAAGACAAATGTAGGTTTTGTAAAACAGAACTGGAAAACCATCACACATCATATACTAATAACAGAAGGGCTGTATACTAAAAGGCATAATAATGTGGCAAGACTGTTGCATTGGGGATTGTGCAAACATTATAATATTGAAGTAGCTGAAAAACACTGGAAACATGAACCACAAAGCATCACAGAAAATGATTGTTTATATCAGATGGGTTCATCCATACCAACAGTTCAAAATAGATGCACGAAAAGTAGATATAGTAGTCCATGAAAAGAAGACAAAATTAGTATTGATCGTTGAAATTGCTACATTCAGTGAATATGGTGCCTTACGTACAGAGAGACACAAAGTCATAAAATACCAGGGGTTGCAGGCAGAAATTAGGGCAATATGGGAGAAAGATACCCAGACAGTTCCAGTAGTAGTAGGAGCAACGGGTCTTATAAAAAAGAACTTACAATAATACTTAGATGATATGTTACAGATGCATTTAACTCCATATGAATTGCAAAAGGAGTCATTACTGGGCACATTGCCCTTGCTGTGGAGAGCACTTCTGGCTAACATCAAAGATGGAAATAATACTAATTTTATGAACTTTAATCATACTTTGACTTGACATCATGATATTAGAAACCCAGAAGACTTGGGGAAATTAAAAATGAATTTTATATCCATAAAGTAGGAGAATGTATTCTAAGATCTAAGCAAAAATGAGAATGGAGAAAAAAGATTTTTCCAATAAGGACGATTGCAAGTAGGGGTACAGAAAATAGGCAAGGGGGGTGGAATTTGCTAGAGAAAACTGGCAACAGAACTAAGTTATTTGAAGTAAATAACTAGAGAAGGAAATGAGGGAAATGTAATAGAGTGGGATAAGGCTAAGAAGATTTTTGGACTGTAGGGTAGAGACTGCCTTCCCTACCAGGGACTGATATCAGAGTATAGCCAAATAGAAGGGGATAGGGGAATCCTAAGTGAAAGACCTGCTCTGGTAAAGTTTCAGTTGAATCTAGAACAGAAGCTGCTTTATAAAAATAAGAAATAATTAGTGGGGCATATAAAATATTGCATGATGTCTACAAGAATCAATCGGAGAAGGTTAGAAAAAAATGGGAAGAGAGACACTGGAAAAACAATTTACAAGGGAACAATGCGATGACACATGTATGGCTCCCAAGTATGGAACACAGTCCAGACTTTTTATGATTTTTGCTTAGAAGTGTCTGCGTAGGTATTTTTATACCCCCAAGCAGACTTCAAAGAATTGTTCCTCAGTTAGACAGTAAATGTTGGAGATGTGATGGGGGAGAAAGAGGTAGCTGGAAACATAAGAAGGCACGACATTCAGCTTGTCTGAAAAATATGCAACACAATGGATTATCAGAGAGGATATCAGAATGCTGAAGCTCAGGCAAAAATACTGGGTAAGTTTGCATCTTTATACTTAGTAGGAAAACAGAACCAACAATAAGTTTAAATTAAACTGGAAGACACAGACAAATAGGAAAGTGATGAAAAAAGTCAAGAAGGAAATCAGAAAAAGTTGGAGCAAAAGACACGAGGAAAGAACAAGCTTCACCTCTTCTGTGGTAAAGGTGGTAAAGGAGCTAGTAGTAGTATTTAATGGACAGTTAGCAAAGCTCTAGTCTCTCTTCAGAAATTACAGTGGTATCACAGCACTGCAAGATGGCAACACAGCTTCCCCTTGGAAAAGGGTAAATCCAGGAAGGAACACATTCATTCTGGGTATACAGGGAGAGTTCCTCAGTACTATATTAACGTTTTGACAGATAAATAAAAAGTTTCATTCAGTACTGATCTCTCCAGTCCAAATTTGATACAGTTTTATGACTGCATCACCACTTAGGTGAAATGATGAAGACAGGTTATTTGACATATTCAGTGATACTGCAAACAGCAGAAGACTGGTTGAGAAATGGATAGCCGCAAGTTCGGGGCTAAAAATGTCCTGCACATCTGCACAGTGTATTATGACAAAATTTTGCAGTTGCAGCTGCATCACCCTGCTTGTTGATAGCATCTAGACTTGTACAGGGCTAGCCTGTCTTTGTGGTACATAGAGAGGGAGCCCTAACTGTGATCCAGATTACCTGAACTGAAGCAACATGATTACCAGAACAGACAGAGATGGTGGGGTGAGAAAGGGTGACATTCTGCCAGCTCACTCACTCACTCTAGAAAAGAGGGCTTGGACTTTTGTCTGTGATTTGACACTCCCCTGGTGACGGGGACATGTCATACCTGCAAGACAGATTGCCATTAAAACTGTGGAATTAGAGGGTAGGGCAGAAGATGACTGATTCTATAAGAACCGGATCAAGCCAAGTACATGTTGGCTGAGGACCGGCTAGCCATGAGATGCCACATTTAATATTTAATTTAAAAAAAAATTAAAAATGACATCTGTTGAAAGCAGTGTTCTTCTTTAAAAACACACTCTGCATATCAACATACACATGTTGACACATGCATATTTGTTGCTGCTGCTGCTTTTTTTTTAGCAGCATTCTTCTTTATGAACACACTCTTCATGTTGATGCATGGATATTTGTTGCTAATGCTTCAAAGTCGCTTTCTTGGGTTTGAGGTCCAGGTCCTTATGCATGGATATTTGCTGCTGTTGCTTCTTCTTCTGTTTAGAGTTGCTTACTTGGGTTCCAGTTCCATTTACTTCAGAAGAGAGGAGACGGGTGCCAGTAAGGTGTGTGTGTGTGTGTGTGTGTGTGTGTGTGTGTGTGTGTGTGTGTGTGTGTGTGTGTGTGTGTGTGTGTGTGGGCGCGCACGCACGCATGCGCATATGTGTAATGCCCTGGCAGGTTAATTAACTTGCTCAGGCTCAAACACTGTACCTTAATTACAGGAAACAAGAGCCTTAATCCTCTACACCAACTACCGGACTTTTGTTGTTTGTTTTTGGTCTGTTCTTCATAAAAAGTACGTTTTTCTGGCAAATCATTAAGGACTAAAGTCACTAAATAATGACAGACATTTGGATTTCAGACTTTATATCCATCATAAAATGCATGCCGATGCAAAAAATGTTATTCCAGCAACTTTCTAAGAGCAATTGTTAAAAGGTGTCTCTGATTTTGGGTCTTAGTCCTTCCACTATCTTAGGCTTTGTCCAGATTTCTTATGCTAAAATGTTGAGAGGTATGTTAAGAGTTTCACTGTATTTTTCAAGGAATTTTGAGTTTCACTGCATTTTTTCTAGGAATTGTGAGTT
This sequence comes from Protopterus annectens, assembly GCF_019279795.1. Lineage (NCBI taxonomy): Eukaryota > Metazoa > Chordata > Ceratodontiformes > Protopteridae > Protopterus > Protopterus annectens. The sequence continues at coordinate 122,532,569 of NC_056742.1, read as the reverse complement.
TCAAAGGAAAAGAGGTTTACTGCTGCTCATGCTAAATCTGGTTTCAATGTGCAACTTTTTCTTTAGCAAACGACATCAGCATTTGTGCTATACAATTTGAAAGCAGTGTTAGTAACACAATAGGTGGTATACTTGCCTTTGGTATAGAAGGCTATGGGTTCTACTCTCATACCATATAGACGGATTGCTGATACTGTGGTGTACTTTCAGGGGGGGGGGTTGGGGTGTTGCACTCCTGAGCGTGTCCTTCTTTGGATGAAATACTGAGTAACTATTAATCTGTTGTTAGTTTGTCAGGCATTCCATATTGCAAGATTACCAGCTTACCAATTTTTTTTAATGTAACCTAGGCAATTTATTCTTCAAGGGCAGCAGGCACTGAATTTGTAGATGAAACACTGAAATGTAAATGTATTTGTTTCATTATTTACTGATCTCTTTAATATGATAGTATTCAAATGACGTCTACATCTGCAGAGATTGTGCATATTGACTGATAATGTTGGATTGTAATGAAGCCTGAGTGTCCTTTTATGGTTGAAATGTTCTTAAGTGGGTAGTTTCATCATTATTGTGTCATAAGTTTTGTTAAATTGCTGGAAAGAAATGTTCAAAAGTACAAATTTAAAACACACTCAAACAAGTGGTGCTATATGATACAAGGAATATAATTTAATACAAGTAGGAAGACGAATTAAAAAACACATACATGTATGCATAGTCCTAAAAATGTGCGCAAGGGGTCTATGGTTTGAAAATAGCCCAAAGGTAAACAATCCATCATTGGCCAGATGCATTTTCTTTGAATGTGGATTACAATGTTGTTTCAATGGCAGAGAAGTTTACTGTTCATGCTAAGTCTGTTTTTATTCTGAGAATGTATTACTTTGTTTAGCAAATTATATCAGTTTTGTGCTATAAAATTTGAAATAACAGTTTTAAATTAAATCCAAATATCTATAATCATTGTAGAAATAAAGAAGAAATCTTCTTCTTTCGGCTTTTCCCAGTTAGGGGTCGCCACAGTGAATTACCTGTCCACTCATGATTGACAGTGGAGTTTTATGGTGTCGAGTTGCTGGCCCAGTGCCCAACCTTCCACAGAAGGCACACACATGCATGTATTCACACCTAGGACAAATTTTGAGTGTCCAGTCCACCTATAGCATGTCTTTGGGATGTGGGAGCACCCTGAGGAAACCCACACGCCCACACGGAGGATATGCAGACTCCACACAGAAGGTACTCCAGTCAAGGATCGAACCAGAGAACCTCTTGCTGTGAGGCAGCAACACTAACCACTGCACCACCATGGCCGCCCATAGAAATAAAGAAGAAATAAAGAAGAAAATAGTATGCACATTGACAGGGTTGAAGAGTGTTTATTATAACTAGGGAGAAACAGCCAAATAATGAGACTCTAGAATGGCTTCTGGGGGGGACTACTGCCAGGGGGGTTGGGATTCATTACCCTGCCTAGAGCCCCATTTCACCATTATGTGGCTCTGGTTGCTATTCGTGGTAATGCATCTGGTTTCAGCGGCTCTGCCCATTTAGGGCATTTCAAAAAATCTCCCACATAAGGATTGCATACATGGAGCTGCTAGATACCTCACTCCATCTTTCCCCAATCCCTTGCCAACTCACCTATGGCTGAGACAGTCCTGACTCTGACACTATAGTAAGGAACATTATCAGAAAAAAGCAGGAGATGGTCAGCTGGAAGGTATGTAATGGGGTGCCAAAAACAAAACAAAAAAGTCTTGTCCAAAGGCATGGACAGTAAACTAGCATCCTACTAGACCAGGCAGAGCTGACAGGTTGAGTGGACTGACTGGTGCTGTACTTTAATGCAAAAGTACCATTGTGTAAGTAAACTTACCATAATAGTAGATGTTTGACTAATCACTTTTCCCGTAGTGTTAGCTATATGGGTTATATCCTACCATGGATATAACAGCCGACCATCTTCCAAACTTGAGGGCACCTTCCGTGCAACCAAACTATTGGGCATCTTACGCTAAACTGACTAAAAGACAAGTTTGGGTTCCAAGCCCTTCAGAACTTTCATGCTAACAGACAGCCCTAACAGGACAATGCTAGGAACAACAAAAAAATAAATGTCTATACACTGGCATAAAAAAACACACCAAAAACAAGGAGGACGGAGAAAGGGAGCAGCTACTGCAGCAGTGATCATTTGAACAGCTATGCAGTAGCCTTAGCTATATGGGAAGATTACCCTACCTTAATAGATCTGTGAGGTGGGAGCTCAGGAACCCCTGCAGAATGGTCCTAGCAAAGCCTGACCTGGGCCTAGACAAGGAATTAATTTTTTAGTGCTTTGTAAAAGTATGTACAGAGGAACAAGTAGCAGCATACTTCTAGAATCCAACCAATTTGAAAAAGTCATGGATGAAGCCAAGGCCCTGGTAGAGAGGGCCTTGACCCTGCCTAGAATAATTTTGTTATGGTGAGTATAACAAAAGGTAATAGCTGGATCCCTGTTTAATCACAGTCTATGAACTGACTATATTCTGGAGGAATGGAGGGCAGCAACAGTAATCCCTTTGTACAAAGGATGGCCATCAACCGAATTATATGCCCATAAGCTTGACTAGCCTCATCTGCAAGATCATGGAAAGAATCATTTTGGACCTTATTAACAAGGACATAGGTAATCTCCAAACTCTGGACTCAACCTATTTTGTATTTGTTAAAGGTAGGTCATGCCTGTTAAACATGGTTGACTTCTTCGACAAAGTCACCAAGGCACTGAATGAGGGGAAAGACAATGCAGACCACCTATCTTGACCTAGCTAAGGTATTTGACACAGTTCCCCACACAGGCATTATAGATATAATTCCCAATTGGGAATTAACCTCTATATTACCAGATGGGTAGCCAACTGGCTCACCAACAGGACACATACTGTCAAAGTGTGTGACTTCACCTCTAGCAAAAGACCAGTCACCAGTGGTATAGCACAGGGTGCTGTGGCCTCACATCTAGATCTAAGGATGTTATAATTCCATTAAACTTAGCCCTCATCAGACCAATAATTGAGTACAGTGCTCCCTTTTGCAAGTACCTCACCAGACACCTGTAACAACTGGCATGACCACAGAGGTCTCTCACCAAGCAATTACAGGGTACACAATACACTGTATTATGTCTCCTACAGGTTCCCAAGGGGTGACCTGTGCCTGGCTAACAGGGCAGTCTCTGACCCAGCCCTGATGGAAATGATACACATTTGTAAATCAGACTGGAAAAGGGTCACTAGCTCCAGGGATTTTAACCTAGTCTCTGACATGAACAGGTCATGCTGGAGAGATTGATACATCTCCCAGAGACTGCAACTTCTCTGGAACAAGCTTCCAGTTCATGTGAAACACAGCACCTCCCTGACTCTCTTCAAACGCAACCTAGATCAATGGATGGGTGACCGCAAATTCACTCCTGGTGTGGCACCCATGTCCCTCCTGGACAGATGAAGTCAGTATTAATTACCATAGACCCTTACCTCTGCAAACGTCACTCACCTAATCACTGATAATTGCGGCAACTCAGGATAAATATGACTAGGCTTGTAAGGACTCTAGGGCCGTTAGCCTAGTAACCTTTAATGAACCTATGAACCTTGTACAACCATTTGGATATAGTCTGTTCTGACACAGGCTGAAAGATTTAGTGGGCATCCAAGGTATGGAATATCATTTCTCTCTCATTTTTAGGTTCAGGAAAGAAAATGGGGAGCTTAGAGTGAACTCAGGTACCACTTTTGGTATAAAAGCAGGATTAGTTCTTAAAGAAACCCTGCCTCTGTGGAAAATGAAATAGGGCTGACTCACCATAAGAGCTTGCAACTCAGATACTCTTCTTTCCATGTTAAGAACCTCAGTTAGCCAGATTAGCTGGTTCAAATGCAGCAAGTGTTAGCATCTTTAACACAAAATTAAGATCCCAAGGAAGGGGTAACAGTTTACATGAAGGTCTTTTTTGCAAAACTCCTTTCAAAAATTATTTTGACATGAGACTGCATGAAAGAGGAGGATCCAGTGGCAGGCATGCTGAAATGGCTGATTAATGAACCTTAACAGAAAAATAAGAAAGGCCATAGGATAATAAGTCACAGAAATGTAAAACCAGAGAACTATCCCCTTATGGGTTCTGTTTATGTTGTTGTCGCTAACTAGAAAACCTATTCCATTTGCAAATATATGATTTTCTAGTAGTGGGCTTTCTTCTTCCATTAGTACCTGCTGCACATCCTCAGAAAGCAGGGACCTAAAAGAAATTATGACCCTATCATCCAGGCAGTCAGTTAAAGATGACTGATGTTAGGGTGTATCAGACACCCCTGTGCTTGTGTGAGCAAATCCTACCAGTAAGGAAGCTTGTGGTAATCTCCCCAGCTAATTCCAACAAAAAATAGAAGCATGGCTGCATATGCCTGAAGGGAGTCAAAATTCACACATTAATACATATTAACCTCAACTTTATTTTTGTATCTACCCTTGCTTCTGTCATCAGCACAAATCAATCTATTTCCTTTTCCTTGAACAGAAAACCAGGGTGCAGCTCTATGCTCCCTAGAATGCAGGGTATTCTGAATCCCTTCATCCACTTCTTCAGAACTGTAACCTCGAGAGACAAGTCTAGATGTGAGCTCCCCATCTCTTCATGCAACATCAAATCATCTGTACAGAGCCTAGACATCCTAAGTGCCTGCCCTTTGATAACATTTTTAAAAACATATCCCGGATGCATACTGTCTTTCACCAACACACCATTTTTCCATCATGCTTTACAGAATACCTTGGTATTGAAACCAATATTCAGATCAGACCATGCTTTATTTATAGCATTAGAAGTCTGCCAGGGGATAAACATATACAAACAAACCCTAATGTTATGCTGTGATACATTTTCCAAGAAAAATGTACCAGCAGAGCACTAACAAGTAGAACTTTGCAAGAACTATAGCAAATGGAAAGCTTACATAAGAAGCAAGTATAGCCAACAGAGTAGGTAAATAATATACTCTCTAGTGTAACGTAAGATACAATTTGCATTATATTGCTCCACAAGCTCTGAATACATATATTTTTAGAGAGTATTGCCCATGGTGTACAGGTGAAAATATGGCTTCAACAACATGACTGCATTAAAGATACTTCTCAAGGATATTGGCAGATGCAGCATATAAGGAAATATATAAAATGTGTACATTCAGTATGCCATTAGGTGAGTATATATCTATATTTATCTATCTATCCATATATATATATATATATATATATATATATATATATATTGTTGTGTTTTTCGGCTTTTCCCGGTTAGGGGTCGCCATAGCGGAACTCCGGTCCGCTAATGATTGGCAGTAGATTTTTACATGCCAAGCTGCTGGCCCTGATGCACAACCTTCAATGAAGGTACGCCCATTCACGCATGTCTCCACACAGAAGACGCTCTAGCTGAGAATCGAACAGGACAACGTCTTATTGTGAGGCGACAACACTACCGCAGCACTACCACCGCAGTATATATGGTTCCCCTTCATAATATCGAATTATTGAATGCTTGAAATTCAGTAACTCGAAATTATAAAGTCGAACCAACAAAACTCCCAAAACCCACAAGCACGAAAACAAAATACCCCGAACATACAGAACACATACACCACACAACACACACATCATACAACCCACATAACATAAACTACAAGCCCTACAGTACATGTACGCAGGGGGGCAAGCTGCCCTGCACCCCCCACACCCCCCTACTTATATATTCTAACTCCGAGATCGCAGTAATACACAAAAAAAAACCCACCACACAGACATTTTAAACTGCCTCGCACACACACAAACACATCGCACATACATAGACACATCCAACACTCAAACTCATACCCCCACCTCCCTACCCTAACCCACACGCACAACTTACAAAACACACACATACACTCACTTACCTTCACTTCTGTAAAACATCCCAGCTCACACACTTCCCGTAGCTGACATGCATAAGCGTGAATTCAAGATATTTGAATTTGTGCTTATGCAGATTCGCGCTTCTGCATTTTCGACTTTACAGTCTCGAGTTACTGAATTTCGAGCATTCAGTAATTCGGGATTGTGAAGGGGAACTATATATATATATATGTATATATATATATATATATATATATATATATATATATATATATATATATATATATAAATATATATATATGGGTCTACTTTACAAGACCAAATTACCATTTCACTGACTTTCATACTTTCATAACATTGAAACTAAAATGCCAACATTTAAAAATCCTGACACTTCATATAGCTGACTTTCATTAAATGAAGTTTTACATGACCAACTTCATTGCTACTGCACAGAATGAGAAAACTGCGAAGACATGCCATATAAATAGGGTGCCATGTCTTTAAATTATGTATTAAGTACCGAACACAAGTGAAAATATAGTAGATGTCTTGCAGGAAACATAAATTACAACACTAACACTATAGTAAAAGTACACTACCCTTTTAAAAATCCCAAAAATGTACCTAACCTCACCTACACCCTGCCCACCAACCAATGCCCGCATAGCCAAGAAAATCACACTGAATATTCATGACAGTGGTTACAGCACCGACATGAATATTCATTACGGACACTTAAATTCAATAAAAAATATATAAATTTTTTACTTTTATGTTTTTGCAGGGAGGCTGCAACCCCCAAACCCCCTGTAACTTAAATATACCAATTCTGAGATTACACTACAGTGTGAAAATGAGTGGATTTAAGTTCTGCTCAGCTTGGAGAGTTGGCATTTGAAACATTCAGTCTTCTGAACTTCGGTAAAGTGAAGTTTCATTCAAATGAAGGGTTGGGAGGGTGGCCTAATGGTTAAGGTGTTTGCCTTACAAATACAAGGTGCAGGGTTTGAGTCTCACAAGGGATAATTAGCTAGGCTTAAAATGGCTCGCAAGGGCAGTTAGCCTAGTACTAATCTATGAACCTATCTATGAACCTATGAAACTTCGATGTTTTGGTCTTGATGTTGTGAAAGTCGGTCTACTGACATTTCTGTCATATCAAGTAGACCCATATATATATATATATATTTTATATATGGGATCCGTACAGATCCCCGAAGACAAAATCACCAAAACTAATTTTGGGTTTGGCATACTTGCGTGAAAGTGCTTTTCACCAAAGAAGCACTTTTGCGTAAGTATGCCTGTTTGCGAGACCGCACTATGATGTGGATAAGGGAAAATTCCCTTTTCCTCACTGTAGTGCAGTCTTGGAGTGAGAATATTAAAATAGGGGGGGTGTGGGGGGGCAAAGCCCCCCTGCATAAACGTAGATTTTTTTTCTTTTTCTTTCTTTTTTTTTTTTAACATATATTAATGAAAGCGCTTTTTCAGTGAAAGTGCTTTCATTGATATATGTTCAGTGATTATGGATTCGGGACTTTGCACATTCGTGCATAAGTCCTAGATCCATATATATATATATATATATATATATATATATATATATATATATACACACATACATGCAAACATACAAAAAAAAAGTTTTGTAGGAGTAACGTTACCCTCCTGCACACTCCACGTGGAGGGATACCTCCTATACCCACCGATCTTAAATATTCCAATTCTGAGCTTGCAAAACAGTGGATAAAATAGAGGTCTCCACTATCTGCAAAAATCAATCCTACCCCATATACTCAGTAACTTCCCTCTTTTGTCAAAAAAATAAATAAATAAAAATAAAAACTAATCTGGAATACTAAATGAATGCTAAATCAAACATTCAGTTAAACCAACCTGCATTTTCTTTGAGTGAGGAAATGCGTGTTTGATCAACAAAAACTACCATACATATATTACATATAGTGATATAAATTAAATCCACTTAACATCAACAGCATTAATGTCAACATGTTAACCTCAACAACAAAATGCTGACATGCTTCTCTGCATAAACAGTAAAAACAAACAGAAGAAGCTCGCCACAGCTGTTCTATGTCGCTATTTAATCCAAATTAAAAACATGTACAGGATCCAAGTAGTAAGTACTTACTACTTGGATCCTGTACATGTTTTTAATTTGGATTAAATAGCGACATAGAACAGCTGTGGCGAGCTACAGAAGAAGCTCGCCACAGCTGTTCTATGTCGCTATTTAATCTTATGTATTAAGTCTTGTTGTAGTGCTGCCTTTGTCTTTTGTGGGTATCTCTGTTCAGTCTCGCTGTAGTACTGTATTCATCTTTTGTGAGTATCTCTGTTCAGTCTCGCTGTAGTACTTTGTTTAGTGTGGATGTCTCTGGCCTGTGAGTGGCTTGTCTATGTTCAGTCTTGCTGCAGTGCTGTCTTTGTCTTGTGTGGGTTTCTCTGTCCTGTGTATGGGAGTCTTTGTGGGTGTATTTGTTTACCACTGAGGGACTGGCCACCTTGATGTGGTATGGAGGCTTGTCATAATGTAACAACATTGCTACTAAATCCCAGTCAATGTGTTTACCTCTGTGTGACTGGCTACCTTGTTGTGATATAGACACTTGTCATAATGTTACATTGCTATAAAATGTCAGCAAGCATGTGTATATACCTCTTGAGTGGCTACCTTACTGTGGTACTGAAGCTTGTAATGCAACAAATGCCAGTCAGTGTGTGTACCTGATGCAAAACTATTGGCACTGCGAGTCTTTGTAATGGTCTGTTGTGTACTAACAGTTTATATAGTGATCATTAAAGGGATGCTGGGAGGACCTTGACAGGGAAAGGGGCATGGCAGTAACATGGTTACACCTTACATCCTTCTGGGTAGGACCCCTAACTTGAAACTTGATGGGGCCCCCAAAATACTAGCACTGGCCCTGATTGGCCTGATGCAAGGCCAGTACACTGAAATGATTACATCCTTGGATTTGGATGCCATATCTTTAAATGGTGATCAAAGAAAAGTTTGTTGTTGACATAGATTCCCAGATCCCTCATTAAGGGATAAACTTTCAGGGTTCTGTTGTGATAGGTACAAGGGAAGTCATGCTTGCCCAAGGATATGATTATATATTTCTTGGCATTTAATTTTCGTTTTATTGAGTTTAATGTGATTTCCATTAAGAAAAAGGAAATTATGCTGAAAGCTTCCATCTGTAGTAGATATTCAATAAGTGTATACCCCATCCTCATTAGTTTGTCAGATGCTGCTTTACTACTTTTGAGAAGAAAAAATGCAGTTCTAGCAGAATTTCTGGTCTATGTACATATTGTCATGTGGGCGGCTGCGGTGGTGCAGTGATTAGTGTTGCCGCCTCACAGCAAGAGGTTCTCCAGTTCGATCCTCGGCTGGGGTGCCTTCTGTGTGAAGTGTGCATGTCCTCCCTATGGTCGCGTGGGTTTCCTCTGGGTGCTCCGGTTTCCACCCACATCCCAAAGACATGCTTGGATTGGACACTCTAAATTGGCCCTAGGTGTGAGTGTGTGCAAGTGTGTGCCTTCTGTGGAAGGTTGGGCGCCAGGCTGGCAACTCAACACTGTAAAACTCCACTGCCAATCATGAGAGGACAGGTGATCCGCTGTGGCGACCCCTAACCGGGAAAAGCCGAAAGAAGAAGTCCATATTGTCATGTGTTCCTCTATCTATGACACTCAGTTCCTCTGTCTATGACACTCAAGATAATTTTAAATACATACACGCCATGTTAGAATTCCTTAATACTATATGCCTGAGGAGCGTTGAATGCTCTACTATGCAATTATGCAATGCAATGAATTATTCCATTCCAGAGTAATAAGGCATATAATGAACTGAATGTCTAAATGGACAGCTGACTGACAGATGGAAAACTCTGCTCAATAATACTCTTTATTTTCCCAAACATTTTTTGTCTATTTTTCACCCTTATTCTGCATTGCCTTATTTGTTTCAAATCCTTAGTGTATGTATGCATTTCATACTAAAAGTACCTCTACGTTGTTTTATCCCATGTGTGAATAATCCTTACATATGCTCAGAGAAACTTTTGCCAGATTTTGTGATTGACTGATCACTTCAGTTCAAAGCTTTGCAATCAAATAAAATTCCTACTGTGCCTTAACCAACAGATGTATCTACTCAACAGAAAGTGTGAAAATACTTTACATAAACATATAGAAAAGTAAAAAGTAGTTATAGTATAAACATAGCAACAACTGAACATAAAAACATTCCATCACTGCAACTTCACTTATAACTTTGTTGTGACATTCAAAAGAGCCTCAGATAGTTTTATTTCACTTACTGCTGCAGAGCACAACTGCATTTATAAAAAATGTCATACAAAAGCAACAGCTTCAAAAGGCAGCTTCAGTTTAAGTTTTGCAAGAGAATTATATGAGGTAATCATCATCATACCAATGCATCTTTGATGTGTAATATCTGCCTGGAGGATGTCATGGGGCTTACCCTTATGTAGCAGAATGGCTAAGAAGTTACTTTTTCCAGCAGTCCACCTAGGCCCACACATCGGCTGTCCCTATCTCTTACACCCAAAGTAGCTAAGAACCTTCCCGCAGTCCTTTCCTGGCCAACCTCCAAGGAAACACTGTCACTGCACCATGCTTTATCACAGAACAGCTGCATACCTATGCGGCGAATGGGGGAAGGAACCCATCCTACTGTCAGAGGTTATGTCTTGATCATGCATTTGTCTGGGATTATGTAACTGGCTTAACATAACTGCAAGATGGTCAACTGAAAGACATCATAGGACAAAACCCCCTAGCAATGCCAAGGACCTCTGGCAACCCTTTCAGGGAAGCTTTTCCATCGCATGCACTGGACCTTGAAGTGTAATCTATCAAAAGATATTTAGTGAAAATATGCAAGGTCGACCATGTTTCATCCATATTAATTTCTTCAAGATGGATAGACAAAATTTGAATTCTCTAAGAAAACTAGAAGGCTGATATACCAATTCAAAATTGACTACATTAGTTGCTATGAAAATGGATGATGGAATTTATGCAAAGTAACCATTTTTAAATACCTTTATTAAATTAGCAGTTAAGACATGGGTAAACATACCTTAACAGAAAATAAAATTTTTTTAACATTTTTCATTTATATGCATTATACTTTACATATATGTCTTCTTTCTTTTTAAGAATTGTCATTTACTCCAATGGTACATAAACTGCGCAATTCCTACCTTCCCTTAAACTTCACTACTCTTCCTAAACATTATTCTGCATATACTGTTCCTACAAATCACATTAATTTCTATGTAATTTTCTCCTTCCCTTTTCAAAAGATAACATCTCCAGTTTTTTTATCTCTTTTACAGTATTCAGTACTTCAAATACATTCGGTTTAGATTTTGATTTCTGTTTTCTAATAACTGCTTTTTTTTGGCATACAAATGTATTAAATGTAGTAAGTGCCTTACTTTGTTTATGTCATTCAGATCCAGTGTCCCAGCTCAAAAGAATAATTTCATATTTACAGCCATTTCTATATCTGACAAGAGTACTCCGTAGGGAATTTTTAAAATCTGCCTACTCGTTACACTCCCAAAATACATGATCTCAGTTACCTTTCTCTTTCCCATTAAACCTCCAGCCTCTGCTTTGTTCCTGAGGAAAAGTTCCCTGAAGTCTGTTTGGGGTATAAAGATAATTTTGCATACACTTTTAAGCAAAAATCATAAACCTTCTGGACATTGCTGCATACTTGAGAGCCATACAGATGTCTTCCTCATTGTCCCTTTGTGAATCACCTTTCCAGTCCCTCTTCCCAATCTTTTCCAATCTCCTCTGATTGATTGTTATAGTTATCATGCAATATTTATATGCCCTACTAATTATCCCTTTTTTACCAGCAGTTTCTGTTCTTGACCCAAATAAAAACTCGTACCACAGCCGGTCCTTTACTTAACACTCTCCTATCAATTTCACTTTGCCTAAACTCTGCTTCCACTTGCCCTCAACCCAATCTGTTACCTTTCCCTCTCTAGCTATTTACTTCCAATACCTTGTTGTTTTTTTCAATTTTCTCAAGTGTGTTCCAACCCCAGTTGCATATTTTCTCTACTCCTACATAAAGCGAATAACAAAGGGAAAGGTATAAATTCCTGCTTGATTTCCCCATTCAAACACAGCTTGTCAGAAAGGAATCTTCCATCCTTAATTCTTATCCCTTACACTTCATATATTCTCCCAATTAGTTATATTTTTTTATCAGGGAATAAAAATTATTCTATTGCCCTACTCATATAATCCCAGATGATGGTTTCAAAAGTTTTCTCTACATTAAGTCCCACTAACAAAAGTGGTATTTTCTTACATTCTACTTCCTTTTGCATCATCATCATTGTTCTATTAATGTTGCCAAATATTTGGCTCCCCCTCATAAAACCACACCTTTGCCATTCCCTTAGCTAATATAGCCACAAACACTTTTAATAATGGTTTAAAACTGAAATGGGTCTATATGAAGCAGGGTCTGAAGGGTCTTAACACTTTTTGGGTATTACAGCTACCACAGCTTTCTTCCAAGATGCTGCTGCTTCCACTCCTTTTAAAAAAGTGTTAACCAGAGCCCTCCATATCTTTGTCACTTTCTTCCAGCCTATCTTCCAGACTTCCAAAGGAATACCATCTGTTCCTGGAGATTTCCCTGTTGATTGAAAATACATCACCATTTTTAGATCATCTTTTCCTGTCTTAACTATTAATTGTTGAGCCTCATATTATTCTAACCTTGGCATAATTAAGTCTTCCATAAATAGTTCTGTTTGTGTCTTTTCTTGGTTTATGCATAGTAACTTAATCCTAAAGAAATATGAGAAAATATAGAAAAAAACATATATCACGCACATCTGAATTTCTTTTAGCTAATATAAAATCCAGTAAAAACAGCATTTTCCAAGATGCAGGATTCATGAACTGCCTCTTGAACTGTTTTGAATGTAGGAAGAGTTAACTTCTCCAGAACAAAATTGAGGATCCAGATGAAAAGAAACGTGTCCCACAAGAAAGCCTTTGAAAGCCCCAAGGAAGATAAAGACTGGAAGGTGAAGACTGAAGACAAATATTCTTTGACTGTAAAGTTAAACTACAGGCCAGAAGGAACAAAGGATAATTTACTATTAAACCCGGAAGGGCTTGGAGACCCCTATATTGTCTAACAAGTAAACTTTTTCCAGTTTTCCAAGTAGGTCTTCTGAAGGTTTCTAGTCCACTTTAAAATGAAACTTGCCCTCTGAAAGACCCAGGGTACTAGATGTCAATGAAATGATGGTGGGAAAAAGGAACCTGCCATGATCCTGAGTTTGGCAAGCTCTGGCTGAAGATCAGTCATTTTCATACCCTCATAATTTCCATGCAGAAGGCCATGCCCCCTTGTTTGCTGATCTACCACACAATTGCCATGCTGCCTGCATGGATCAGGTGTTAAAGGGCAATGTGTTGTACAGCCAAAAGCACTGCTCTTGTCTTCAAAACATTGAAGCATGGAAAATCTACATATGCTTATACAGGAAAATGTGAACTATACAAAATAAAGTACAGTTGCATAATCATTTTCAGTATATGCTGGCTCTGTGGCTTACAAAGATAAAGCCCTAATTACCCAGATGCCCTGAGTTTGACTAGTAGCTCAGGTGTTGGAAGGGGGGACTGGATAATCAGTGGACTTGCTGGCTTGCTCCCCTAGTAGAAAGGATGTGGGAGTCCCAGTCATCTTTGTTTATGTTTTATTTATCCTTTGTTGACCAGGTTAGTCATATTAGGCTTGTGGCCTCTTTCCAGGGAGAGCAGACGTGGTATTTATACTATTGGGGAACATTTGTCCAGGGCACTGGGGAAGTTCTCCTATACTTTTCTCTTTGGAGCTGTTAGATAGCACCAGCGGGCTGCTACAGCAACAAGGAAGAGGGCTATGGAGAAGCAGCAGCATGCCTTAGAAGGAGAGAACCCTATGGAGAGTTTGGAGGTGGAAAATGAGAATTTGGAGAAAATGTATCTGATACGGAGAATCAGAATGCAAATTACGATTCCTGTGTGGCTGATGATATAAATGAGCAGAATTTAGCTCTCTGAATGGAAAATGAAGTAAGTGAGCCTATTGGAGTGGTGCAAGTTAACAGAAATGATATTAGGAGGGCTTGCAGATGATGTTCTGTTGAAAATAATCAAGCAGGATGATCCAGATGACAGTTCTGCTCTTTCATGGAGTGAGATGGCAGACAACATTTTTGAAAGGATGGTAATTTGGAGAAGAAAACAGGTGATGTGACAGCAGAAATGCATAAGTTAAAACTTATTCAGCAGTGACAGAAAGTAAAAGATGAAAGTCACAACAAACAGAGAAGTGTCTGTTTTGTGGCAGCAGAGAATGCAGCAGTTATAACTTAAGCAGCAGTCACAGAAGTGTCTGTTTTGTGGCAGCAGAGAATGCAGCAGTTATAACTTAAGCAGCAGTCACAGAAGTGTCTGTTTTGTGGCAGCAGGGAATGCAGCAGTTATAACTTAAGCAGTAGTCACAGCATGTAAAAAAGGAGAGCAGCAAGAAAAGTATAAATAAAACTGTTTTTAAAAAGCAGAGAAGGACAACTGTGAGAATAAGAAAAAAATGAAACTTTTATAGGCAGATATTCATGTATGCGACAATTTGGTAACTGTTATAGAATTTATATAAGAAATTCATTTTTTATACATATAGGGACAGGGACGTTTTGTAACCTAACACTGGAATCTGAGGGACTGATGATGAAATTTCTGGAATTGTGTAACAAAAAGAAGGACATTTACCCATGGAAAAATTATTTGTACTGTGGTATTAACTTAAATATAAAAAAAAAATTTACTTTTCGGTTTAGAACTGATGAAGTGGAAGGATAAGATGTTAAAAATACATACAGGGTTTGTATGAAACTGTTGATAACACTGTGAAAGTTATAAATGAGAGAGTTATGGAGTGGGGGATGGAGGTTGTAAGCTGTTTTGAAATGTAAGAAAAACATGGAAAAAAATTGCAAGGTATGGTAGAATGCAAGCTGTGTAACTTGGATGGTCTGTTAAGAATAAACAGTAAACAATGAAAAAGAAGTGGAAGGATAAGATGTTAAGAATGCATACAGGGTTTGCGTGAAACTGTTGATAACACTGTGAAAGTTAGAAATGAGAGAAAGTTATGAAGTGGGAATGGAGGCTGTAAGCTGTTTTGAAATGTAAGAAAAACGTGGAAAACATTTCCCAAGTGTTCTTTTGTGTTTGTTCATGCAGGGACATAAAGATGTGCTGACCAGCCTAAATAATATTTCATTTGTGGGGACTTTTCTCATTTATTTAATAATTCTGATAAGATACAGCAGTGTGGGGACATATAGCAAGGTGTGGTGGAATGCAGGCTGTGTAAAAAAAAGTACACTTTTGGATGGTCTGTCAAGAATTAAACAGTAAATAATGAAAAAGAAGGGGAATGGGGAAGAAAACATACATGAGGAAAGACAACAAGAAGTGGAGGGAGTCAGTGAAACAGGTAAAAATGAAACCATAGAAGAAGAAGAAAATATGGAGGGGAAAAGGAAGAGAGAGTCTGCATGCAGGAGGAGATGCTAGGAGAAGGGATTAACACTAAGAGTTTTTTTTGAAGTTCTGGCTAGTGAAAACTCTGATTCTGAGAATCAAGGATTATTTGTACATAAACCCAGTAAAATATTCAACAGGGGAAGAAGTAAAAATAAGAAAATGAAGAGGTTTGGGAGGTCACTCAGTGGAAGTTGTCACTTTTCTGGAGTTTTCATTTTGTTTTTACTGATTGGTTTTTCAGTGAGCTCTGCCCTAATGATAATGGACATCAGCTGGGTATAACAGCCCTGTGTTTCTTATACTTAAACAAACACTCTGCTTGTGCTGTGCTAATGAGGTCATAACAAGGCCGAAATATGCATATCCACAACTAGTGGGGGTTGGCTTTATTGGCCTGAAATTGTTCATTAAAGCGACGAAACAAGTCATGGGCATTCAAAATCGCCATTTAGCTAAAACACCTGATGTTCATAAGGATCGTTTGCATATATCCCATAAGCCTCCGATAAAAGAGGTTTGGGAGGTCACTCAGTGGAAGTTCTAGCTTTGCTGGAGTTTTCATTTTGTTTTTACTGATTGGTTTTTCAGTGAGCTTCTCACTTATTGTTTTACTAAACTTAAAAAGAAGGAAAACATAACAATTTTAGAGCACTTTCAGTAAATGTGAACAATATTATTAACACTGAAAGAAAGACAGGGATACTGGAATGGTATACTTAATGTGACATGGATGTTATTATGTTAGAGGATGTAAGATTCCTAACAAGCGAAGAAAAACATGCAAACAGAAAATTGTGGGGTGGAACTATAATATGGAACTTAAGTAGTGAAGTTGTTCTAGAGTGGCTAAGCTTTGTAAAGAAATACCTAAAAACACTAGGTGTAACATTAATAAGGATAGTAAGGTTTACTGTTGCTGATGTCAGGTGGTGAACACATTCTTACAGAATTATAACACTGTATGCATATGCAACTAGCAAAGAAAGTGAAAATGTGTTTCAATAAATATTAGACTATGTGGGTTAACATGAAAAGTATAATTGCAAGTGACTTTATGGTTTACGGGGAAGACATAAAAAGAAGGGCAAGATGTAAAAAATAAAAATAAAATAAAAAAATTAACTGATAAAATGTGTATGTTAACTGAGTGGAACAAAAAATTGATTATTTTGTATTATTGGAAGGCTGTGGGTAGCAGATGGTGATACAATTGCAATTGATTTCTCAGGTCATTTAGCAATATGGATGGAGGTGATTGAAGAAAGGGAATATATTAAAATAAGAAAGGGAATAAAAAGAATAAATGAGAAACTGTAGGGTGAATTTGGAGAGTGGAAAATTGTAGTTATGGAAGGATAATATAACCATGAAGGACTTCTATAAAAGTTCCAAGTGGTGGATTGAATTTAAAAAGAAGTATATTTTTCCCAATGGCAAGATGATATAAGAAAGGAAGAGAAAGTGAAACACTGGAAACTACTAGGAATGTTTTTGGAGAACTTAGAGAATACATACAATATTATGATACAGAAAAAGAAATATATAAAAGAAATCAGGAAAAAAAGTAAGGCATTAATGTTTGGCAGAGATATTATTTATAAGGCAAAAAGAAGGAAGTGCCTGCATATTTTGGTAAAGTGGTAACGGAAGATATTAGTAGAGGGCTTTACTGGAAAAGCTCACTCAGACTCTGTCATGGACTGGTATGAGGGAAAGGTTAATTTGTTTTCCCTTAAATTGTTTCATTGCAATTCACGTTGCTTTCTTTTACTTTATATATTGTAATGTATTTTCATCACACAGTGTTTTAACTGTATTCTGTTTTCTATTGCATATTTAAAGTAGGAAAGAAACCAGAGCTGCGTCTCTTGTGGGTCACACAGAGATTAAATTTTCTCCACCCTGCTAACCTGGAGTTGTTGAGATTTTAAACTCAGCATCTATCTAGTTGCCCATTCGTTATGTTAATTTGACCACATATTTCCTTTCCTGACTCCTCTCATTGGCTATTGTCAGTAAGCACAAAATTATAATTTTATGAAGTCATTCCCCCTTCAGCTACTTAAATTTATTGGCTTTCCAACTGTAGGAGCCAGAATGTTAAGTGTCCACCCCCATCCAAACTACGTCACCCTTTTAGAATTAGTAGCTCTCATCTTAGATTGCTAAAGCTTGAGTTATCCCTTCATATCTAACTGCTTTCTACACACTGCAACTCTTAGGATATTAATTCATTTTTCTATCTTATCTTTAAAATCTGCAGCATCTGGTCCAAGACCACCAATCCCCACATTCTGCCTCTCAACAGTCATCTTAGGATTAGTGCTTTTGTTGTGCTCCTGGTGACAGAAGGAGCATAGGGACATTATTTCCAGGAGACTGCTGATCACCAGAAAAGCCTGATAACTGCTTCATAAGTGCCAGCTTGTAATGTATGCTTCTGCTTTGCTCCTGGTGAGAGAAGGAGTAGACAGTGTTGATTCCTGACTGTCTCTGATTGGGCAGTGAGTGTCTGTGTGAGAACTTCCTGATTAGCCTGGTTACAATTCAAGGCATCTACATGGAAAAGGCTACAACAAGCCTACAGACCCCTGTATCTTCTGGGACGAGACTGTTGATCACCAGTCTGTGGCCTGCCTCCCATCTTGGGATTAGTGCTACTGTTTTGCTTCTGGTGAGAAAAGAAGTAAAGGGCCATTGTATCCCAGCAGCATGAAGCTGTGGTGAGACCACCACTAGGAGTAGCCACGTAATAGTCAATTAGGTGAATCCCCCACTATTCGTCATTCTTAACAAAACTAATTCTTTCTTTTTTTTCTTTTCAGTAAGTACTGCTTTATTAGTTACTGTCTAACCTAACTTCAGCAGTTTCCCCTCAAGTGTTTGGTAGTGCCCTGTAGAGAAGAAGTGAAATTTCATCAATATCTAGTTGCAAACAGGGCAACTATTTTGCAATGATAAGCACTGCCCGTAGATTTGCAAATGAGATACTCCTGTTGCAAATGAGATATCCTGTTTTTATATTCTCATGGCAACTGTCTACTCAATAAAAAAGGGCCTGTTGCTATGGATATGAACTTCCCCACTATCTCCATTACCAGCTTGGTAGATATAGACATCCTAATGCAATGTAGAAATTGCCTCATGTTTACTGACAACCAGCTAATTCTCAAAAAAACAAAAAAAAACCTGATACGTTATGTGAAAGATGTATTTACATAAAGTCATTGGAGGCAAACCTCTCACATAAAAGCACTCCTAATGTCAATCAGCTTGTCAGTAGAACACGTTACACCCATCACACACATACGAAGCAGACATGTAGGCTCATATATGCTGAGGCAATAAAATGTAACCTTCCAAACCCCAAAGACCTCCTAGATGAAATACACATAACAAATGCATTCAGCTGCCCCAAATGCACTCTTTCAAAGCTACACCTACAACACCACATACAGCCAGAAGTCATGGAGCCTGTACATCTAAACCCATGTGGCAAATCACCACACAACCCACCATTCTGGTCATTGGAGACTCCATTGTGAGACACATCAATGTCTCTCTCAGCAGACAGAGTAAGGAGAAAGTCAGTCAGTTGCTTATCAGGGGCCAGGATCTGCCATATTATGCACACACTCAGCTCATTGGACCGCAAGTACCAGTACGAATCAGTCATAGTCAATGTGGGTGTAAATTACCTGATACATACCTCCCTAGACTATATAAATGAAACAGCATGGAGCTCACAGAATATGTGTCCCAGACTTGTATGATCTTAGCATTAAGCAGCATTCTACCTTCTCCAAGGATTATGTTACAAAACAGCCAGAAGATGACTGACTTTAATAATTGGCTGAGTTTTTGGTGTTATTCTAAGGGAATGCAATATTTGTAAGTATCGAAGGAAATGGCCAACAGACCACACTGCTTTGCCAGGGATGGTCTGTACCTCTCCCGTCTAGACTTTTGAATTTTAATTAAAGCATTGTCCTCCCCATGTCATCTTTTTTTAGGCTATGTCAAACTGAAAATACTTCCGACATAGTAAATCAAAAGCAAGAAAATGTGAAGGTGTTACTGCTCAATGCTAGGAGTCTAAACAAGAAACTACACTCCTTCCTCACTCTAGCGAACATCAATGTCTGTGCAGACACTGAGACATGGTTTAAAGCTGTGTAGAACACCCCAGGAATGCAAGGCTATAATGCCTTCCACAGATTTATAGCAGCTACTATTTATAGCCACTTTTGTGATTTTAAGTATTTTCTTCTGATTTTTTGTTAAGTTTTACTGCTTTGCCGCCTAGTTTTTGGCATTTTCCGGCTTGCTAAAGTTTATATCTGTAACAGTAACAGTACTTGGAACACATCTAGAGCCTGTTTACTGCATTTCCTGTGTTGCACTTAATTTAAAATCGTTTTTTTCTCTAAAAACTGCATTTTACCTGATTTTGGCCTAGCACTCAAGTGTGGGGTCATTTATTGCACTGTTGTAATTATTTTGCTGCTTGTGTATCTCTGCTACCTTTAAATTTCATCACTATCCTGTTCCTCTCCTTTTTCAACTGGATACCCCGACCTTTACTAAGTCCATAATAAACTTGACTAATGATATTTTAACTTTACTTTGTATTTTAGATACTGGAGCTTATCTCCTTAGCCCCTTAACTGAACTTTGTTTGTCATCTCTGTATATTCATTTGTATTTTGCCTCATTACATTATGTTAGTGTTAGTTTAGTAATGTTTTCAAACTGTATTGTCTCTATTTATTCTGGGGCTTTTTCTCTCCGGGCCTCTGCTGAAAATGGACATGTATCCCCAGAGACTAGCCCGGTTAACAAATAAAAAAAAAAAAAAAAAAAATAAATAAAATAAACTACAACAAAAAGACAAAAAACAAAAAATCTTGCTTTTTCCCACTTTCTGAAAGTTAAGAAAGTTCAGTTACAGATTTGCTGTTCTGAACTGTTTGGAAGTTTCTAGAAGGCCAGTGCTTGCTTGGGCTAAAGGGAAGTCTCTGTGTTCACCAGTGGGAGTGGTTAACACTGAACAGCCTGCCTGTCCCTGGAGGAGTGGTTACTACCTAGAAGCTGTAGTTTTATTGGCCATTTTGGGTCAATTCTAAACTCCTTGATCTCTCTCTCTTAAAACCCTACAACTCTCTTTTTGCGCGGTTTTGCGCACTGAGCAGCATCAGCCAGCACCGCCTAAACAGGTTTAAACTATTCCAGGCTCCACAAAGTCTGCTCTTCACTTTTTCCCTTAGAACTGTTCAAACTCTCAAAGTAATCACTCTATTCTCTTTCTAAAGCCCTGCACTTGCTCAGCTCTTATAAGGAAACACTAACTAACTAAAGCACTACACCCTCCTTGACTTCTCATAATTATTAGGCTCCCGATTGGTCCTTCCTGATCAAGTGAAAAATCAGATCCCTTCCCTAATCTGATCAGTAAAAAAACAGTTCCCTATACTAATCTGGTATGTCCAAGGGTCAGTTTCAAGGATACTCTCCAGTCCAGCTGGTGAATCTGGGAATTTTGAGGCAATGTTACAATTGCCTTAAGTACACAGACAACCCTCTCCTCCTTCCAACAAACTCTAATACATGTGAGAGATGCAGTTACACAGCCAAACTGGAGGCAGAGCTCTCTCAACCCAAGACTGGCACAGTCAGTCAGGAGGAAAAGGTAACCACCCACATCAGAAATCCAGTCTCATACAGAACTATTGCATCTGCATACCCAACACATAAACACACAAAAACATACTCGGAGGCTCTAAATAAAAATCTGCCTAAACAGCAAAGACCTCCTAAGCAGATATCCAAGCAACAGCCACCCCTCAACAATACCCACAAATCACATATCTCACAAAATCAGTGTGCCTCACAGTCACAGCCCTTAAGGCCAAACAACACACCAAATACACTTGTTATAGGGGACTCTATTGTCTGGCACACTGACGTCCCACTCACCAGACTGAACAAGGAGACGGTCACTGTAAGCTGCCTGTCGGGTGCCAGGATCCGCCACATAACGCAAGCACTCAGGTCACTCCAAAGCAAGTACAAGTATGACTCCGTCATTGTCCATGCTGGTGTGAATGACCTGAGACGTACCTCCCTGGACTACATGAAAGAGACATAGAGGAGCTCTCTGACCATGTAGCCCAGGCTGGTATGACCCTGACCTTGAGCAGCATCTTGCCCTCACCAAGAATGATGCCACAGTATAAAGACAAAATGATCAGTTTCAACAATTGGCTAAAGTACTAGTGTCATTCAAAGGGGATCCAGTGTCTGTCAGCCTGGGATG
The DNA here is from genome assembly GCF_019279795.1 of Protopterus annectens. Lineage (NCBI taxonomy): Eukaryota > Metazoa > Chordata > Ceratodontiformes > Protopteridae > Protopterus > Protopterus annectens. The sequence goes on along the minus strand of NC_056742.1, from coordinate 122,510,659 downwards.
ACATGCTCGACAAGCCACGTTGCTTCGCTAGGGACGGCTTGCACCTGTCACCCTTAGGCTTTCGTATACTGGCCGAGGCTCTTGCCACCCCCACAGTGCCTTTTATAGGCAAAACTCAAAGGACAAACCCACCTCCATAGACAACCCAAGGATAAAAAAACTAAAGGTAATGCTACTCAATGCCAGAAGTCTAAACCTCAAGATGCACGCACTCGAGGCTCTCCTCAGTATGGAGAAAATCGATGTCTGTGCAGTAACAGAAACCTAGTTCAAGGCTCCTGAGAGCACCCCAGCACTACCAGGTTATAACTCATACCATGCGTTTCGGCCCCAAAACTCGGACCGAAGCACAAAAGGAGGGGGAGTATCTATATTCATCAAAGATACCTACATCTCCAGGTTAGTGGCACTGCACGAAGCATCGGAAACCATCCATGTGCAACTAACAGTGGGCAAAACTGCCTTTCAGTTTGTAGCCTGCTACAGAACACCCTCCCTATTACAGGAACCCCACTTGGCATTCCTGAGAACACTGGAGAATATGAAGGTCTCTCCAAACACTATGTTATTGGGTGACTTCAACTACCCAAACATTGACTGGGAAAACTACTCAAGTCCAAACACCCTCGTCCAACGGTTCCTTGAATTTATAAACTCTAACGCAATGGAACAACTGGTCACCACTCCCACAAGAGAGGGCAACATATTGGACCTGGTCATCACCAACATGGGGACTCTATGTTCCACACCAGAGGTAAACCCCTCATTGGTAAGATCAGACCATAAACAAATTTCCCTGGACATCCATATCCCGTCCCCACCCCCAGCCAAGGAAATCACTGTAAAGAATTTCTCAAAAGCCAACTTTGCACTTCTCAAGACTGAGGTGGAATCCTTCAAAGCCCCTGGGCCAGAGGATAATACAGCCCAATCAGCAGAATCCTTTACAAATGCATTCTATGAGCACATGCAGGAATGCATGGATCGTGCTATCCCAAATAAAACCAAGACTCACTCCTCCAAAAACAGGTGGACCTCGGCCATAAATAACCTATACAACAGAAGGAGGAAGCTACTACATGACAGAGCAAAATCCCAAAAAGGGAAGGCATCTCTGATCAGTATTAGCAAGAAACTTCGATCCCTCATAAAATCAACAAAGGCCAGTTTTGAAAGAAAAATTGCCCTAGACACTAAAGATAATCACAAGGCCTTCTTTAGTTATGTCAGGAACATGGGCTGAAACTCCCAGATATGCTCTGAATTGTTGCATAACGGTACAAAATATACCGAACCTACAGACATAGCCAACATCCTGGCAGACCAATTCAGCGCAACCCCCCCCCACAAAGGAGCAAATGCCTATCCCAATTGAATGTAACCTCCCTGACATCACAGATGCACAGGTGAAAGCTGCCCTCTCCAAAGCAAAAAACACAGCATCTATGGGACAGGAGGTGTCCCAGGCTGTGTCTTACACGAGCTCCAAGAAGAACTGAACCCTCACATTAAGTCACTGTTCAAACTTAGCCTTACTACAGGATATGTACCTAAAGAATGGTGTACAGCTACAGTGGTCCCACTCCACAAAGGTGGTGCCACAATGGACCCCAGAAACTATCATCCCATAAGCCTGACTAGTCTGGTCTGTAAAGCTATGGAGCGTATTATCATGGAACTCATAAACAAAGACATTGGGAGCCTCCAGACACTGGACCCTACCCAATTCGGCTCTGTTAAGGGCAGATCTTGCCTCTTAAACCTAGTTGATTTCTTTGAAACAGTTACCAAAGCCATAGATGAGGGCAAGGTAGTCCACACAGCCTACCTGGACCTCACAAAAGGCTTCGACACAATACCCCACTCGGGCATCATAAATAAGCTTACCAGCTTAAATATCAACCCCTATATGACAAGATGGGTTGCAAACTGGCTCAGAGATAGAACCCACATGGTCAGAATCGCAGGTGCCATGTCTGAATCCAAACCAGTTACAAGTGGCATCCCACAGGGCTCAGTTCTGGGACCTCTCTTGTTCAGTATATACTTCTCTGAGGTTCAGGCTAACATGGGGGGGGGATTATAGCTGACAAAGTTCGCAGATGACTGCAAACTGGAGGCCATAATCAAATCTCCAGCTGACACAAGCATCCTCCAAAAGGGTCTCACAGAGATGGATGCTTGGTGTCAGAGCCACGGCCTCAAGCTAAATGCTAAAAAGTGCACAGTCATCCCCTTTGGGAAAAACAAGGTGCCCACAAATTACCACATAGGTGGTAATCCATTAAGTATGGAAGAAGTAATTAGAGATTTGGGGACCAACGTAGACAGTAATCTCTCCTTTGATAATCACATTGCCAAAGTGGTTAGAAAGACCTTCTATATAGCCCACCTTATCACGGAAGGGTTCGCATCTAGATCAAGAGAGGTCATTGTGCCCCTCTACTCGTCACTCATCAGGCCCATAATTGAATATAATGCCCCCTTTGGGATGTACCTTACCTGACACCTGCAGCAACTGGAGAGACCCCAAAAGTACCTCACCAAGAGGATCATGGGCTACAAACAGATGTCCTATGCAGCTCGACTAAAGAAACTCCAGCTCTACTCACTTGCTTACCGCCTACTCAGAGGTGATCTATGCCTGAAGTACAAAGCCATGTCAAACCCAGAATTAATGGACATGCTCCACCTCAAAAAATCCATGTCCCTTAGAGCTACACGCTCCAGGGACCTAAACCTCAGCACAAAAATAAATAGAACATACTGGAGGGACAGATTCATTTCCCAGAGGCTCCCCTCACTCTGGAATAGAATTCCAATTCATGTTAGACATAGCCCCTCGCTGACCCTCTTCAAGCGAAATCTGGATGCGTGGATGGGAAATCGCAAATTCAGCCCTGGGATCTCTTCTGTCTTCCTGCTAGACAGAGGCACAGTAAACTAATCTTAAAAGGGTACCTTCTGTGACCTACTTTACAGAGGCACAGTAGGCTAATCTAATAGGGAGGCGGAAGCCAAATACACTCTGGCTAGGTTTATAAATGCCCTTGGGCAGACAGCCTAGTATCTACCTATGAACCTACTACAAAGGCAGGGACTAAAGGTGGAGGTTTCTTGATTTACATAAAGAAATAAATATACCTCAAAGTTGATTAAACAAGATGATGCAGCTGAGCTTATTCAGGTTCAAATCACCACAGGCAAAATCCCATACCACTTCCTGGTAAGGTTATACCACAAAATGGTCTCCTTTGAAGTAAAAAATAAAACCCGGAACCCCATCTAACCCTGGAATATTCAGAAATTACTCTTAAGACTAACTTCTTACCATTAAGTGATAACCTGGAAAAATTTCAAGCTCATCTAAACCCCGAGAACACTGCTGCCTACACGGACAGGAGCCAATAAAGGCATTTTAATAGCTGCAGAGAGGCAGCTGTACTCACCAAGAAAAAGTATAGAACTAACTCAAAAAAACAAGCCAACTTAGTGCAATCGCAACATCAACAGGCTCTAAAACAGAAGGAAGAAAATCATGGCAATAATTAAGAGGTGTAGCACCTAGCAAGATAAAATCACTCTCGTCAAAACAAGGAAACACCTCAGAGGACAAATAAAGTCTACTAAACCCATATTTGAGGTAAATTTGGCCTCCTAAGCCAGGGACAACCACAAGACATTCTTTAGCTATATCTGCAACTCAATATACAATTGTGTGCAGACCTCATTGTTACCTGCATCACCTATACTGAGCCAGAAGATACAGCAAACTTACTGGCAAAGAAATTCAGCTCTAACTTTACCCCTCTCTGCCACCAGCCTCCCCTTAGGAACTACCATCAAATATAATCCCCCCTACAATCATTAGAGAACACAGCTTCACTGCTTTCTCTAAGGCCAAGAACACTGCATCTATGGGCCAAGACAATATCCCAGGCCACCTTCTAAATAGCATGAAACATGACCGATCAGGGCCTCTGGAATGACTATTTAACCATAGCCTCCAAACAAGCTTTGTGACTCACAAATGGATTACAGCAGCCATTTTCCCACTGCACAAAGGCATGCCACCTACAAGCACTGGAATCTAAAGACCCATAGGTCTCTCATATCTCATATGCAAAGGCATGGAAAGAATTATCATGGAAATGATCAATAAAAATGTAGGAAACCTCCAGATACTGGACCCAACTCAGTTTGGTTTCATCAAGGGTAAGTCATGCCTATGCAACCTGGTGGGCTTCTTTGAGAAGGCTACCAAAGCAATGGACAAGGACAAAATGGTTCACACTGCCTACCATGACCTGACCAAGGCATTTCACACAATACCCCACTTCAGCATTTCTGACATACTCAAGAGATTAAGTATAAACCCTTATGCCACTGGTGGATAGCCACATGTCTCACAGGAAGCAGAAAATTAGAATTGGGAAGTCTAGCTCTACAAAGAGACCAGTCCCTTCCTGTAGTATTTTGGAGTTAGAATTATCTTGTTATTTTAATTAATTATCTTGTTCTTTTATTATTTATTATTAAATATGTTTAAACCCATCTTTGTGGCTGATATTTGTGAGACATATTTAAGCTCTTAGAGTAATTGCATATGTATTTGGTGACACTGTACAGACCACTTCTAAATAGCCTTGGTCTTGGTCACACTTACCATTTGGATAATAGTAACATTACACAGTGGGATTGGTCACCCTTTGTAAGGGCTTTTATAATAGCTGATAAGTAGGGATTGGTGGCAGTGATAACTACCTTATAGTCTGGGCAGAAGGGGCATAGCTAGTAAACCTGTGCCAGCCTTCCCCAGGAGTGTGTGTATGTGTTTGTATATAAATCACATCTCAAAGTGTGTGTGTGTCAGCTATTTGGGCAGGGACACGAAACACTGGTTGGACAAAGAGGGTGCTGGAGGTCTTGGCTTGACCCTTCAGCTGAGCTCTTAATCCTATAACTGTGACAGTGAGAAGTCTTATTGGGCATCTGGAGAAATAGGGAGAAACCAGCCTCCAGACTGACTGTGATCTCTGTGTGCTCTTAAGGGAAATTGTACTTCCAGCACCCTCTGCCACCAACTCCTGCTTATCACCTACTACAGGCCCTTACAAAGGGTGACCAATCCTACTGTGTAATGTCACTATTATCCAAATGGTAAGCGTGACCAAGAGCAAGGCTACTGGAGTGGACTATACAGTGTCATCAAATACATATGCAACTACACTAAGAGCTTAAATATCTCTAAACAAACCAGCCTCAAAGATAGGTTTAAATATATTTAATAATAAATAATAAAAGAACAAGACAATACTCAATCAATACAGTAACTACAAGAATGGCACAGTGGTGCAGTGGTTGCATTGTCGCCTCGCAGCAAGAGGTTCTCCATTTCGATTCTCGGCTACAGTGCCTTAGGTGCGGAGTCTGTATATCCTCCCTGCATTCATGTGGGTTTCTTCTGGGTACTCCAGTTTCCTCCCAAGTCACAAAGACATGCATCTGGAGCGTTTCCCCCAGGCCTCTGCTAAAAATTGGCTTTGTTCCAAGTTAGACTTTCCCAGGTAAACAAATGTTAAAAATATATATATAAAGCTTCATTATGCTGGGTATACACACCATTATGCAGTATAACAAATTTAGGGCAAAATGTAGTATTATTTATTTTTTTATTTATTTACTTGTTTGTTTGCCAAAGCTCTCCACACCCAGACCATCAAGTTCTTTTCTTGCATTTCTGACCCATCAAATTCACTAAAGGAAGTTCCCCTTTCTCATTTTTTCCTTTTGTACTAAACATGCAGCCACCATCTCAAAGGCTATTTTTTTTTTTTTTGAATGATTCCATTTGTTTTTAAGGTTGTGCAATGCACTGATTTTACAACTATGTGTTACTAAGAAAGTGTATTGCTCTTTTTTCAGATTTCATCGGTTGGCTGTGTAACTGGACATGTTTGCATGACTTTGAGTGCAGTTATTACTAATGTACATTGTATTCGCTCTTTTGTACTTTTTTACACTTATAGTGATTTGATGCTTAATTAAAACTTGCTTATGTGAAAACTCGTGTGCCAGGCTTAGAACTAATGCACTAGTGATTAACACTCTTATGATATATCACTAGTGAATTTTAAGATCATGACTGCAGTATCACAAGGACTTCTGTTTTCTCCAAGATACAAATCTCTTTCTCCCCTCCCCACAATATGCAGCATAGTCCCAATACCTGCACCCAATCAGCCCAATTATTTTGTTAGGAGAAAGGGCCAGGCATCCCTGGACTAGGTGAGAGTCCTATATTCTATTTGTTTCTGTCCAGGGAGAACAATCTGCCAATTCATTCTCCCTCTGGTGAGAACCAGGTGGTGCAGGAGTAGTCCAGGTTCAAGTCCAGAGGAGAAGCCATCTCTCCGAATTCCTGATCCCTCAATGGCTCACTTGGACAGCACACATTGCTACTTGTTTAAGAAACATGCTTCATACCTTACATGACTTCCTGGCACCTGTAGAATACTGCCCTGCACTGTGTGCTCAGTAGGCTTGTACCAGCTGCTGTAACACCAAGTGTTCCCACAAGCTGCACCCAAGCAGAGTCAAAGCCACCCCCACCCCCACTGCCAGGATAGGCATTCCAACAATGGCTGCTCATAGTCATCCATCTGGCCTGATCCCTTTGGGGCTTGTGCCTACAGTCAAGAGATACAAAGACCTCAGACTTGACATATATAACATGGGTGTGGTGGCTGCTTGGGGCTTGCCCCACTGCAAAAAAAAAAATCCTGCTTTTATTATTTTCAAATATACGTGGTTTTCAAGACATGCAACCTTTTGTTATCACATTTATTGTTGATCAGAAAAGACTTGCACCTTAGTCATGGGCTGTGAAAATTACTGAAAAGTGAAGTAACTGTAACATGGATGACAATGCATGTGAGCTTGCTCATTAATCCTTCCTCATTTATTGTTCTTATTGAGATGATGTAGATACAGTGGTGGTATGTTGGTCTGCTTACTGTATGTGTAGTCTGGTGGACAGCAACATTTCATGAGAGCGCCCAATCCGCCCATTTAAAGAAAAACAGTTTATACTGTTTCTACTCAGCAGCCTACTACAAATTACAGTAGTTTTGGACAGGTGCTTATATACTAAAGATGATGTAAGTGTTAAATGAATCTATTTAGGGAAACTACTTGCATGTCACAACTCAAACATTATGAAGTACAAAGGCATATTAAAGATAATTACATTAATACAACGCCACTCTGCTAAAGAAGCCAAACTGCAGCCCTTAATAGCCACATACAATCTATGATTAAAAATTCTAAGTACAATTTCTACCTAGGAGGCAGACATTTGGAAATCTATCTCCCCAATTTTATTATAAGTTTTATTATTGTAAAAGGAAAATGGGGATACAGACTGCTGTATTAAATTATTTTGTCAGTTTATCTTCAGGTAAGAAATAGTAGCTTAGGTACTGTTTAATGCAAATTTCCTACAGACATATCTAAGCTGCATATACAGGCAGATGTGAGAACACGTCAAACATTCTGCGAAACAGAGTAATAAAGATGGACAGAGTTTTTTAATAGAGGCAAAGAAAAGCTGTTGAGTATTTGCATATATATGACAAAGAACAGACTGTTACCGAAGTTGTAAAAGCAAATATGTTTTGAGGACACTCACCACTCACTATTGGAAAGGGAAAAGCTCTAAAACAATTCAGCTAGGCAAAAAGTACATCTTAAGCATGCATTTTAACCTGTAAGAAATAAACAAATATTCAAAACAATATAATAAGTTACTTTACAGTTCATCTGACAGTAACTAAGTCTGTTCTGTTCTTAAGTTATTTAACAATCTTTTTTATAAACAGCTTTGGTTCTCCAGTACATAAAAATGTTATCAAGTCTTATAACTACTTGCTTGTTTGAAAATGCAGTTTCTAATATCTAATATTTTATTTCATTTTATTTTAAAAATTTTTAAAATGAACATTTAGTTTGCCTTGCATTCTGTAAGGGAAATTGAAGAGGATTACCTATTTACAGATTAAAAATCAAAGTGATGGCAAAAACTCTGCACTCTCTGTTGAGAACAGCCCTGTAATTAAGCAATGTGGCACCATGGTTGTGTTCTGTGCCTTAGCTTCACAGGATACGATTCATTGCTGACCTCTGGTCACTGTTGTTGTAGGCTTTGCAAGTTCTGTCTTCATCTACGCAGGCTTTCTCTGGGTACTTCAGTTTCCCCTCAAACCATGCTGGTTGAGTTTGTATATATTACATTTACTCTTGTCCATGTGGCCTGATTTGTGGCTGAGAAAAGTGCATAATGACAGTTCATTTACTTGGTTAAACTAACCATTTAGAACCTAACAGCTGATTCTTAACAGCTGGACAAAGTGGTAATGGTTTGCAGATGGTGTATAGCAGCTGTTAAAGTGTGATGAAAACCAGAACTCTTTGTAAAACTGGTAGCAGTTTCTTCAAATATGTAGCCTAAACTAATGGCACTGATAGTGTAACAGCATGCTGCATTCTCATAAAAAGATAACAATTCAATATGGGGGCTAATGTTCATTTCAAGAAAAGTATATCCTAGGAAGAGGATGATGGCTATATAGCAAGTCATGTACTAGTAGCACATCTGTCATTTTACCTTTGTAAAATCATTCACCTGACAGATAGTCGCATCATCATTTTCCCACATGTGGTACTTAGAGGCCCAATGGGTTATTTTAAATGGCTGGTCACTTTTTATCATTCTACTAAGCTCAACCGTCAGTAGGTACATGGCTGCTGGCACATTGCAGCGTCACATTTTCCCCTTCATGGAAAGCTTCTCCCATGGATGTTTCTGCAGCAGTATGGTTTTAACAGGATTCATAAGTTCATAGGTATTTACTAGGCTTGCAGTCTGGAGAACCATTGAGAAGCTTAGCCCAAATTTCCAGTTGTTCCAAACCACTATTTGGTTAAGTGCTTGGTCAAAGTCACACAGTAGGTGAATGAGAGCTGAAGGAAACAAACCCTGTACTATATGAAAGTACAGTTTTGGAAAACCTTACCATAACGGTAGATGTCCTTCTCTTCACTGCTGCAGTAGTCATAACAGTAGGGATCCCCTGTCAAGAGTGTCCTGATGTTCGGCCAGTATACCAAAGCTTTTAGGTTGCTTTAAGGTATGCTGTATGTCACATGTATGCCGCTCGCATACTGAAGGTCATAAAGGTGACATCCGGACGTACCATCCTCAGAACTGACATCCCCAGTCGTATGCCAGTCCAAGGAAAAGAGAAGTAATCATTACATCCAGCAGAGAAATGGACCAGGGGGTGGAGGTGAAGGAGTGAATACTGCAACAGTGAAAAGAATATCTACCATTATGGTAAGATTTTACACAGCTGTACTGTCCTTACATATCACAATTGCAGTATTCATAACAGTAGGAAGAGTGCCAAAGCTCATGAAGAAATTTGGGAGGAGGAAGGACCAGTAGAGCCATCTATGAAGCCATGAAGAATGGCCCTAGCAAAACCAGCTCTAGCTCAGGAGATTCCATCCAACTTGTAGTGCTTGGTAAATGTATGCACAGAAGTCCAGGTTGCTGCCTCAAGACTAGAGTTAGTATCCCCTTGAAAAAAGCACCAGAAGAAGACACAGCCCTAATAGAATGAGCCTTAGCAGGAAAAGGAAGCTTGTACCATAAAGAGAATAACAAAAGGAAATAGCTTTAGAGATCAAAGAAGAAATAGTTTGCTTGGATACATCTAATTCTAGGGACCTAGGATGAAAACAAACTGATCGGATTTCCTAATAGTTTTAGTCTCATCCAAATAAAATCTGAGTTGTCTATGTACATGCAATGTGTGCAGCACCCTCTCACTAGCAGATAGTGGAGAGGGGAAAAGGTGGGCAAATTAATAGACTGATTAAGAGATGACTCATTAACCATCTTGGGCATAAAAGAAGGATTAGTATACAAGACACTGTCGTTATGAAACACCAAAAAAGGAGGAAAACCATAAGGGCTTGAAGCTCAAACACCCCTCTGGCAGAAGTAAAGGTCAACAAAAGTACAGTCTTCCAGGAGCAATGTTGCAAGGAAACTGAAGCAGCAGGCTCAAAAGGTGCCTAACTCAATTTTTCCAAAAGAAAATTAAGATCCCAGGGAGGACGAACAAGCTTCTTGGGAGGTCTAATATGAAGGACACCTTTACGAAATTGTTTAGCTTCAAATCTAGAAGGCAAAGGAGGAGAAAAAAGCAGACAAGCAAAGATAGTTGATAGGTGGTCCTTAACAGAAGAACAGGCCAAACTAGTATTGAGCAATTCACACAGATAATGTATGACAGATAGGAGAGAACCAAAGGAACATCCACATAAAAAGGATCCAGGTTACAAAAAAGACACCAAACAGAAACCTCTTTGATTGGATAAATAGGATTTCCTAGTAGTGGGTTTCCTGGCCTAAGCACATCCTCAGAGAAAAGGTGTCTATGTGGAATCAGAATACTATCACCCACAGTGTCAGCTGAAGAGTAAACAGGTGAGGATGGATGAGAGATCCCTTGTCTTGTGTGAGTAGGTCCACTGTGCGAGTTAGCTTGTGATAATTGCCACTGACTAAATGCAGAAGAAGAGGGAGCCAATCCTGTCTTGGCCAAAAGGGAGTCACCAACAAGATCTTTGGGGAATCTTGTTGAATTCTGAACAGGACTTTTGGAATGAGGGAAAGGGGAGAGAACACATAAAGAAACACCCCCTTCCAAGAAAAAGATAGGATGTCCACCATCCAAACCAGAGGACATGGGACTCTGGCACAAAATTGTTGTCTGTTCAGAGGTGAGGCAAACAGATCTATTTGAGGAGTACCCCACTGCTGGACAATGTCCAGAAACACATCTCTGTGAAGCTTCCATTTGTGGGACTGAGTTAAGGACCTGCTCAGAGTGTCTGCCACAACACTTTGGCCCGAGGGAATGTAAACTGCCTGAAGAGTCACATGATACTTGTCAGCCAGATCCCACACCAGGAGTGCCAACCGACAAAGAAGATAAGATCTTTAACCCCCCTGTTTGTAAGTACCTTCAGAGGTCCTGGTGAGAAAAGAGGATGAAAAGCTTGAAGTGCCAGCAGAAGAGCTCTCAACTTTTTGATACTGATGTGCTCTTTCTGTTGAAGAGGTGACCACATCCCCTGCACCTTGGGTCTATATCAGAACATTTAAGTATAAAAACTTCCAATGTTCTGATATAGAACACTATTCAGCAAATGCTAAAAATAGCGAAGCTGCAGAACACTGAATTCTTTCCTTGGGAAAGAATTTGGTTGGCCGTTTCTGTGTCTTCGCTATTCTTAGTGCTGTAGTGGAAAGTTAAGGGTTGGGTTCAGGTAAGTACGCGATTATTTGTATGTTAGGGTTAGGGGTGGCTTAAGTGAGTTAGGGTTAGGGTGCAGGATAGGCATGTGTGCGATAGTGACAGACTTTAGGGTTAGCGGCGGTTTAAGTGAGTTAGGGGTAGGGAGCGGGTTAGGTGAGTGTGTGATAGTGATGGACCTTAGGGTTAGGGTTTGGGTTAAAGTAAGTGGGTAGCTAGTAGTGTATGTTTAGTTTAGTGTAGCGTTAGATGTAGGAATTTAAGTGTATATGTGTGATTGCTGTTTGTTTGATGTGCTTGTGTTGTGTGTATGTGTTTCGGAGCAGCAAATTTTTTCCATGGGAAAAAATTTGCTGTTCTGAATGTTCGATATTTTTATGTTTAGATGTTTTGGGGACGATGAAATAGCATTCGCTATTTTCATCTTTCGATAATGTGATATAAACGCTGCACCTTTAGGGGACCAAAAGATGCTCCCCATCCCATGTCTGAGGTATCTGTGAACAGCTCTTGAGAGGGAAGAGGGGGATGAAAGGGGAGCCCTGGGTTTTGAGATAACTGCTGAATCCACCAGTAAAGTTCAGTCCTGAGACAAGGAAGAAGAAGAACTACAAAGTCTAGGGTATGAGCACGTTGAAGCCAAATTGACTTCAGAAACCACTGAAACTTTCTCATGTGGAATTTGCCCAGAGAGAGCACAGGGATGGTGGATGCCATGAAACCCAGAGCTCTCAGAAACTCTCTTGCTGTGATCAAGGCCAGAGGAAAAAGATTTTGAAAGAAGGAAATGAGTGTCAAGACCTTGGGAGGAGGCAGAGACACCAGCATAGGCACCATCTGAATCCTCCACCCCAGAAAAACATGGTTCTGAAAGGGATTCAGAAAAGACTTCTTGAAGTTTATTGTGAACCACATGCTTTGCAGAAGAGAAATGGCAAAATGAAGATTTTCCACAACACAACTATTTCAAAAATAAAATAAAAAGGTAACGCATGTTGCACTAGACTCTCTTCCAGTACCAGCAGTTCAAATACAGTCCATTCCCAAATTTAATAGAGAAGAATTAATATTAGAATTATATTAGAAGAAAAGGAAGTTAGATGGCAGTTATTGTTAAGCGCAACTAGTATGCCTGGAATCAACGATAATATTCCCATTACTCCAGTGTTAGAGTTAAGATAATAGGTGAATGAAGTACTTGTATATTTCAAGTACAACATCAGATACTTATAGGTTCATAGGTAGGTACTAGGCTAGCTGCCTGAAGGCATTTATAAGCCTAGCCAGAATGTGTTGGCTTTCGCTGCCCCCTTAGAGTAGTTCCCTGTACCTCTGTCCAGCAGAGCCATTAAAGTGATCCCCGTGGTAAACTTTCTGTTTCCCATCCACTCATCAAGGTTTCTCTTGAAGAGTGTTAGCGAGGAGCTCTGCCTAATGTAGATTGGAATCTTGTTCCAAAGCATGGGAAGTCTCTGGGACAGGAATCTATCCCTCCAGCAAGTCCTATTTATTGTTATGGTGAGGTTTAGATCCCTAGGGTGTGTGGCTTGAGGGGATATGGTTTTCTTTAGGTGGAGCATGTCCATCAATTCTGGGTTGGACATGGCCTTGTATGTCAGTTAGAAATCATCTCTGAGTAGGCGATATGCAACCGAGTACAGCTGGAGTTTCTTCAGTCGAGCTGCATACGGCATCTGTTTGAGGCCAGTGATCCTCTTGGTGAGGTACTTCTGTGGTCTTTCCAGCTGTTGCAGGTGTCTTGTAAGGTACATCCCAAATGGGGCGTTATATTCTATGATGGGTTTGATGAGTGATGAGTAGAGGGGCACAATGACCTCTTTTGAGCTGGATGCGAACCCTTTTGTGATTAGGTGGGCAACATAGAAGGATTTTCTGACCACTATGGCAATGTGATTATCAAAGGAGAGATTACTATCTACTTGGGTCCCCAGATCCCTTATTACGTATTCCGTATTTAGGGGACTACCACCTATGTGGTAGTTTGTGGGTACTTTGTTTTTTCCAAAGGGGATGACTACGCACTTTTTAGCATAAAGCTTGAGGCCATGATTTTGACACCAGGTATTCATCTCAATGAGACCTTTTTGGAGGATGTCTGTGTCAGCCAGAGAGTCAATTATAACCCCTAGTTTGCAGTCGTCTGCGAACTTGGTCAGCCATAGTCTTGCTGTGCTTGCTTGTACCTCTGAGAAATATATGCCGAACAGGAGGGGTCCTAGGACCTGAGCCCTGGGGAACACCACTTGTAACCAGTTTAAAGTCGGACCTAGCTCCTGCAACTCTCACCATGTGGGTTCTGTCTGTGAGCCAGTTGACAACCCATCTTGTGACACAGGGATTTATGTTCAGGCTGGTGAGCTTGTCTATAATACCAAAATGGGAAATGGTGTCGAAGGCCTTTGTGAGGTCTAGGTAGGCTGTGTGCACCACCTTTCTCTCATCTATAGCCTTGATAACTGTCTCAAAGAAGTCCACCAGCTTTAGGAAGCAGGATCTGCCCTTAACAAAGCCGAACTGGGTATGGTCCAGTGTTTGGAGGTTCACAATGTCTCTGTTAATGAGTTCAATGATGATGCGCTCCATAGCCTTGCAGACCAAGCTAGTCAGGCTTATATGGTGATAGTTCCCGGGGTCTGTTGTGGCTCCACCTTTATGGAGCAAAATAAGCGTTGCTGTGCGCCACTCTATGGGTATGTAGCCTGTGGAGAGGCTGAGTTTGAACAGTGTATTTAGGTGAGGGGTTAGTTTGTCTTTGAGCTCGTGTAGGATGCAGCCTGGGACACCATCCAGTCCCATTGATGCTGTGTTTTTGGCATTGGAGAGAGCTGTTTTAACCTGAGTGTCTGTAATTTTAGGGGCTCTACATTCTTCTGGTATGGTTGTGGGCCCTTTTGGGGGTGAGAGGGGGGTTATGTTTGCACTGACCCTGTCTGCTAGGATGTTGGCAATATTGGTCGGTTTAGTGCATTTTGTGCCATTCTACACTAACTCCGAGCAGATCTGAGCATTGCCACTTAGATTCTTGATATAACTAAAGAATGCCTTGTGGTTATCTTTGGAGTCCTTGGCAATTTTCGTTGTGAAGCTCGCCTTGGAAGATTTTTATGAGAGATCATAGTTTCTTGCTGATACATCTTGTACATTTACATTATTCATAATTCTGAGATACATACATATTCTTACACCTCAGGATACTTCTTTGATTATACATATAGGACACATATACACTCGTTTGTATATCCTTAGGAGTGTGAAAAAATATTAAGGAATGTATGTCATGTATTTTTTCAGGTCATTGCTTATGTTTACCTTTATTGGAAACGTTTTACCAGAAACAATATATTTTATATGTTTTGATGTATCAAAGTATGTTTTGAACAGTCAATGTTTTTTGTATGTCTTATGACTGTTTTTTAAGTTTCAACATAAAAGGGGAGCAAATTCGCATCAGTTATTCTATAGGTTGGGATAACGTATTTAAACATGATGGAATGATTGATTGATTCTGATGAAGTCTACGGTGCAGTAGAAGAAAGCGCTAAATCCTTTGTGTTGAATAAACAGCATTTTATGATTTTAAACTTAGGAATGAACTACTGCGGTGGTGGTGCTGCGGTAGCATTGTCACCTCACAGTAAGACATTGTCCTGTTCGATTCTCAGCTAGAGCGTCTTCTGTGTGGAGACAAGTGTGAATGGGCGTACCTTCGTTGAAGGTTGTGCGTCAGGGCCGGCAACTCGGCACGTAAATAATCTACTGCCAATCATTAGCGGACCGGAGTTCCACTGTGGTGACCCCTAACCGGGAAAAGCCGAAAGACACAACAACAACAAACTTGGGAATGAACTGTATTTGATCTGCTGGTACTGGAAGGGCGGTCTGGTGCTATATGCATTACCTTTTTATTTTATTTTTGGAAATGAAGATTTTGTAAAATGATCTCTGGAGAAGATGCCTGATCCTCTGAACCCTGAAGAAAGCAATCACAGGAGCTATGTATTTGGTGAATACCCTTGAGGCAGTAGAGAGGCCAACGGAAAAAGCAGAGAACTGAAAATGCCAGGAAGCAACACAGAAATGTAAAAAAAGGGGATGAAAAGGGATATGGAGGTAAGCATCCTTGAGATCCAGAAAAAAAAAAACGAAAACCTTGAGGAAGCAACAAAGGGAACAAAGTCTGAAAAGATAACATTTGAAAGTCTGAAAGGTTAACATTTGACAGGAAGGAACCTTCAGAAGAATATTCAGGTGAAAAAGATCCAGAATGGGTCTCCAAGTGCCCTCTTTCCTGGGGACCAAAAACATTTTGGAATAAAACCCCTTTCCCCCCCTTTGAGGAACTGGAATATGTTAAATAGTTCCCTGAGTCAAAAGATCCTGAAACACCTCTGGAAAAAAGTTTAATTGTTCTTGAGGTGGCTGTGGAATGCTCATTAAGGGGGGAAGAGATTTCCAAACCATGAAATACACTTGGCAAATGATGGAAAGAACCCAAGAATCTTGGGTTATGCTTACTCACACACAAAGAGACAGAGAAAGGTGAAGAGAAAGAGGGATATGGCTGGGAAGAAGCCCCTAAGAGAGACAAGGCAGAAGTCTTACCCTCAGAGTCAGGAAGGTTAGAATTAACCTGACAAGCCTGAGAAAGAAGAGCCAAACCATATCTGGTCATATGAGTCTGATAATTAACAGCCCGAAACGCTAGGTTGGCTGACATATAAGCCTTTTTACCCAGTCTTTCCAAAGTCCTGCTTTCCTTATCAGAAGGAAGAAGAGTAGTCAAGGGCAGTAATTTAGAAGGCTTGTCGGATGCCACAGAGACCACCAAAGGTTCAGCAGATGGAAAATTGTAAAGGAATCTGCAGTCATCAGGCACTTTATAAAACTAGTCTGGTTTCTTAGGAGTAGGGGATTGAGAGTCCAGGGCCTGAGAAGCAGAAGAGAAAGCATCCAGTAAAGCAGCCAAAACAGGAGGAACAGCAGAAGTTCTAGGAGAATCCATCTGAAGTAGCTCATAATAGCTCCTCTGCACTGCACTTCAGACAATTGGGAACCACCCATTTAAAGAACTCTATCATTCTGGGAATGGTATCCTCAAAAGAAATTTCCTCAAAAGGGGATTCAGGACTAGTAGACTCCTCTTCCTCAGAACCATACTCCACAGGGGAAGGAATCTGGGTAGAATAGGCCAAAGATTCCTTATCCAAATCCTCATCTTCTTCAGAGGAATCCTGATACTTAGATCTCTTGGGGGGGATGACCAAGGAGGAGTCAGGACAGAGATCTCCTGTGTAAAATTCTGCCATTCACTTTGAAGGTCCTTAAGAAGGGAAGAAACATGTTTTGTCTTTTGCTTCTTTTTTAAGGGGACATCCGCCTTATGAAATGAAGAAGGCTCTGGCTTCAGCCTACACTCAGTAATCATAGTTGAGACTTCCTCCCTCACCAGTTTCTGAGAACACCCCTAGGCCCTTCAATGATAATCACCCGTGGTTCCCCCTAAATATCCGAAATGATTGTCTGCAAGGCCTCCGAGGAAGTGCTAGTAGCTGGATCAATGCCAGCCCCCGAAATGGTCATGGCTGAAGAATCTATCCCAGAAACCAGGCAAAACTCCAGGCTTTCATCAGCATCGAGAGAGACGTTTGATGTAGGAGGCACAGCCAAAGAATAAAACCTGACTTTTATGGTCTTCTTCTTCGAAGATGGCTGACCATCAGGCTGGGACATACCCACCATAGTATCTTTTGGTAAAAGTTTTAGATGTTGGTTTTCGAGATGAATAGCAACGGATGAAAGATGACTACATAAGGTCTTTGGAACAAAAGCCTGACAAATATTGCAGGACATATGATCATTAGAAGCACCTAAACAAAACAAGCATTGCTCGTGATGGTCTTTATGGAGAATCTGTCTCCCACACTGGCATTTACCCTTTCTGGATGACATGAAAATCCACAACAATACAAAAGTAAAAAGCAAAAAGAAGATAAGCAAAAAATCCCAACACGGCACTTATCTGAACGGCTAGATACACCAGCAATGGCTCAGGTGATCAGACCACCGATCAGAGATGGCGTTTGCGCTGGCAGCAAAGAAGTTCTGAGGATGGCACATTTGGATGTCACATTTTTGCCCTTGGCTACATGAGGAGCATATGTGTGATGTACGGCATACCTTAAAGCAACCTAAAGACTTTAGTATACTGGCCGGATGTCAGGCTGCTCTTGGGAGAAGATCCCTACTATTATGAATACTTGCAACAGTGATGTGGAAAGACATCTACAGCTCAGTCTTAGCCTTCTGCACAAACTGCTAGGAGCTTACAAAATAAATAAGTTAATAACTTGTGGTAAAAGTTAATAATAGAATTGTTTTTCCAACATTATGTGCCACAGGAAAGTACAGTTTTGTACCTACCATAAATGTAGATGTCTGATAGATATGCAACTGCAGTCATAACATATGGGTTGTCCTGCCTCAGGCAGCCTTACGTCGGCCGAATTCCAAAGTCTGGGTCCGGCCGGCTGGTGTGGCCTCCTCTCCGACGCCACAACGGCTGGAGTATAAAGGCATCGGCCGACGCCATCTTCTTCAGTGTTTATTGCCCCAGATGCCAGGTGCCCTCTTAGGAAGGCTAAATTTGGTAAATGGATAAAAATAATCCCAAACATGCACAACAGTAATAAACAGATACACCATAGGAGATACCCCAGCTGAAGGGAAAAGGGGTAGGGACCCAAAAAGAAGGATACAGAGGGGTAGGAGGGTGGGAAAATCTGACTGCAGTTGCATATCTATCGGACATCTACATTTATGGTAGGTACAAAACTGTACTATGTCCTTCAAGAATGCAACTGCAGTCACAACATATGAGTTGAATACCATAGTCAAGCTGGGGGTGGATGGAACTATGATAAGGATGGTGTAGCTAAAACCCCCTGCAGGACTGCCGAAGCAAAGCCTGCTCGGGATCTGGAGTATAAGGGCAGGTTGTAGTGCTTGGTAAATGTATGCACGGAGCTCCATGTAGCAGCCTCTAAATGTCCTTTGTTGCCACTCCTCTTAGGAAAGCTGTGGAAGTGGCTATAGCTCTGGTGGAGTGTGGCCTAATATTGGCTGGCACACCTTTTCCATGGAAAGAATAGCAAAATCTGATGCAATGTCCAATCCATTTTGAAATTGTTTGCTTGGAGATTGCTTTTTCTTGTACTCCAGTAGCATAGGCTACAAACAGCTGGTCAGACTTTCTGGTGGCCTTAGTTTTGTCCAAGTAGTAGCGTAGTTGTCTGTGTATGTCCAAAGTATGCAGTAGTTTTTTCCCCTTATTTTGAGGATTGGGGAAGAATGTAGGTAGATGAATAGCTTGATTTAGAGACACCCTGGAAATTACTTTTGGCATGAATGTAGGATTGGTTCTTAGAGAGACTCTGCCTTGATGAAAAATGAGGAAGGGGGGCACTGCCATGAGTGCCTGTATCTCCAAAACTCTTCTTGCAGAGGTGACTGCCAATAAGAAGGCCGTCTTCCATGACAGAAATTGCATTTCTGAGGTTGCTGCTGGCTCAAATGGAGGAAGAGTTAGTTTTTCCAACACGAGTTGAGGTCCCATGCAGGTACTGGCTGTTTTCTGGGATGTTTGATATTCTTTATCCCTCTTAGAAACTGTCTTAGCAGAGGATGCGAAACACTGGAGGGTCACAGTTGTATTTTGCTGAGATTGCTGAGGCATGAATCTTTATTGAGGAGTATGAGAGTCCAGTATGAAATAGTTCTGCCAAGTATTCTAATATCTGAGGTATACTCAGTAATGCTGTGTCCTGACCCTGTTGGCATTCCAGGTACTGAATCTCTTCCACTTGGCTGAATAGGTTTTTCTGGTGGAAGGTCTGCGTGCTTCCAGCAAGATCTCTTGAACAGATTTGGAAAGAGAGTTAGGTGTTGAAGTCATGGTAGCCTCCAGGCTGTCAGATGCAATGTTTTCAGGTCTTGATGTACAGTCCTGTAATTGTGTTGAGTTAGGAGCAGGGCCATAGGGTCAGAGGCCATGGTTTGGTCCGAGTTATGGTCAATAGCAATGGGTACCAGTGTTGCCTTGGCCAGTCTGGAGCTATCAAGATGCCTGTTGGTTGTTCTGCTTTGATCTTCAGTATCACCTTGGTCAGCAGAGGCAGGAGGGAATGCATAAATTTTTAGAGAATTCCAGATGAAGGAGAGAGCATCCGCTTTCCAAGCTAGAGGGTGGTGAGTCCTTGTGCAGAACTTTTCCAGGTGATGATTTAAGTGGGAAGCAAAAGATCTACGCCTGGTCTTCCCCATGTCCTTGCCAGTTGAGAGAAAATGTGAGGGTGCAGCATCCATTCGTGGGATCCATGAAATTTCTGCTCAGATTGTCCGGGCCAGTACATTGTCCTTGCCTGGTACAAACTGGGATTGTAAATGTATCTTCAAGCTCAGGGATTTTTCCCAGAGAAGCATTGTTAGTCTGCAGAGGGATAAGAATGAGTGCCTCCCTGCTTGTTTATGTACCACATGACAGTGGTGTTGTCTGTCCTTATTAGCAAATGTCCCTGTTTTAGTGATTTTGAAAGTCTCAATGGCATGTATCACTGCCAACATCTCCTTCATGTTTATGTGCAGATGTCTTTCCTTTGGCAGGCCACTTGTCTTGAATGCATCTGCCCTCCATGAGCCCCATCCATGGTCTGAGGCATCTGTTGTAATCATTTGCTCTGCTTGAGGTCTGTTGAAAGACATGCCTTGTTTAGTTGACTGGCTTGAGCCCACCATAGAAATTCCTTCTGCAGACATGGAATAAGTTGGATTATGTCCAAATCCTGGCAGTTGTTGTGTTGAGACCATAAGTTTTGAAATACCATTGCAGCTTCCTCATATGAAGTCTTGGCAAAGGTATCAGAAGGATGCAAGATGCCATGAAACCCAGGGCCTGCAGGATTTTCCTTGCAGTCAGCTGGGAAAGCTGAGATAGGCCTTTGAAGTACTCTGGAAATAAAGTGCTGCTGTTTTTCCTCTGTGAGGTAGGCCATTTGGTTTTCTGTGTCCAGTTTGGCTCCTAGAAATATAATTTGTTGGGATGGTAGTAGACTTGACTTCTGAATGTTGACTGTGTATCCCAAGGCCTGCAGTAGATGCATGACATAGTCCAAATTCTGTAGAAGGTTTGTTTGTTGTCTGCCAGAATCAGACAGTCGTCCAAGTAGGGATAGATTTGAATTCCTTGAAGCCTGAAGTAAGCCATCACTGATGCCAGAACCTTGTGAACACTCTGGGCGCAGTAGATAAGCCAAAGGGCAATGCAGAGAACTGATAATGCTCTGTCCCTGCAAGAAATCTGAGGTATCTTCTGCAGCTTTGTCTGACTGGGACATGAAGGTATGCTTCCTTGAGGTCCAAAGTTACCATCCAAGACCCTTGCCCAACATGGGTAGAAGTTGTTGCAACGCCAGCATCTTGAACTTTGGAATGTCCAGATAAGTGTTTAGAGTAGACAAGTCCAGTATTGGTCTCCATTTGTTTTCTTTTCTTGGTACAAGGAACAGGCGAGAATAAAATCCTAAGCCCCTTTCTGATACAGGGACTGGCTGAATGGCCCCCATCTGGAGTAACTGAGAAACTTGCTTGTGAGCCTCTTTTCTTTGTGGAGGAGGAACGTCTGGCATGCCTTTGAAAGGGGCATTGTGTGGAAATAAAATCTGTAACCGTGATGAATGATATCCAACACCCATCTGTCTTGAGTAATTAAATCCCAATTTTCTTTGAAAAGAGACAGTCTTCCTCCCAAAGGAGCTGCCAGACGAGAGTCCACTGGCAGCTGAAAAGGCAGGTCATTGGGTCTGTTTACGAAAGGACTGACCCCTGCCCTCACCAGAAGTCTGAGCAGGTGAACTTCCTGATCTAGGCCTAAAAGAACCTTGAGCCCTGCCCCTACCACGCCTAGACCTACCCTAGACTGGGAATCATAAGCAGGATATGTCCACCCCTTAGCAGGCCAATTTCTACTAAACTTCGGAGGCTGCACCTGCAAAAAATCTTTAACAGTCTGCATAGACTTAGCTTTGTCCTCCATTTCTTTAAAACTGCTTCCACAGGCGGTCCAAACAACACATCAGACTGTAAAGGAGCATCCAAAATCCTTGTCTTAACATGCTCAGCTAAATTCTGATCCTTCAACCAGGCATGTCTGCGAAGAACAGAACTAGTAGCAGCCACCCTCGAGGAGGCCTGTACAGCATCAAAACCACATTGCAAAGAATGCTTACCCACTTGTTCAGACACATGAACCAAATCCAGCAACTCTTTACACTCAATACCTTCCGCCAAAGCATCCACCTTAGATTTCAATTGAGAAAGGAGATAATTTTGATATTTTAGCATGTGAAACTGACAATTAACGCCTCATGGCTAGAGTGGAAGAAGTATACACTTTCTTTCCCCACCTATCCAAAGCCCTGCCACTTTATCAGAGGGTACAGGATTTTAACCACAGAAGCTTTTTACACCTTTAGGCCCCTGAGAAACAGTTTCTGGGTCCGCCCTAGACTCTTAAACAAATACTTATGAGCTTCGGGCACCCTATAATACCTATCAGGCTTAACAGGAGCAGGAGGCAAGGAGTCAGGGTTCAGGGAAGCCTCTGCAAAAACATCCTCCACCACATTCAACACAGGAGGAATAGCTAAGGGCCTATGCTGGGGTAAAAACAAGAATTCCCTAAGCCTTTTCCTGGAATCAGAGTAATCCTGGCCTTCCCATTTAAAGTGCTCCCTCATGGAGTGTAGAGTCTCTGAAAATGAAAAATCCTCCGGAGGAGAAGCTGTAGGAATGGAATCATCTACATCAGAATCAGAATAAGTAGGATACTCCTGTAAGTCTTCCACAGAAGACTCTGAAGCCTGTGAACACTGTTCAAAACTATCAAACTCCGGTTCCACCCTAGGCCTCTTATCAGGCGGGGGCATAGAACCTCTAATCATAGTAATCAAATCTTCTGCCATTTTAAGCATATGTTTCTTAGGCACAGAGCCCGAAATGCTAGGAGAAGCCCCCACAGAAGCTGAACTTGGCCTACCTCTAAAAGAAGCTTTGGCAACAGAAGGAGAGGCCCTAACTACCTTGGGAAGAGAGGGAAGAACAGTTACCTGAGAAGCCCCCTCAGCCTGGCCTACCTCCTGAGAGGGCACATCCTGTAACAATAAAGTTTCTGCCTGAGACTCCATGGAAACTCCTGGCAAAACCTCTGGCTCCACTGAGTTTCTAAAGAACCGACGTCCGACTGCCGGTTCATCAACCCTAGGCTTCACTGTTTTGTCCTTGCGCTTCTTGGATGAAGCGGGCGGCGGAGCATCCGACGGCATATTATAATTGCAACGCTTCCCAAACACTAACCTGGCACAATCTAGCCTCCTCTTAATAGTGCGTTTGTTAAATCTAGCACAAGAACGGCAACCAACAACGTCGTGCTCAGGCCCTAAACAAGGTATACACAATGTATGATAATCCCTGTGCGGTATTTGCTTCCCACAAGAAATACAGTTATTCACTTTTTCTGACATCCGGTTAAATACTGAGGCAAGAAAAAAACAAAATGTTCCCCAATGGGGTACTTAGCCAACTCTGTTTCGGTCTGAAACTCCGGTTTCGGAAATATCTCAGAACGCCAACCTGCACTCGCAAAATTGCTTCTGCATCGGACCATGCGGCAAAAAAGACTGAGGATATGACGTCGGTTATGCGCATTAGTACCCTGACGTTCTGACGTCAGTCTAAGGCGCCATGACCGACGTCAGCCTTATACTCTGGTATTCGGGCCGACTGGACGCGGACTATACCCAATAGTCAGGACTGCAGCAATGGAAGACGAAGAACATCCTGACTTTTATGGTCTTCTTCTTCGAAGATGGCTGACCATCAGGCTGGGACATACCCACCATAGTATCTTTTGGTAAAAGTTTTAGATGTTGGTTTTCGAGATGAATAGCAACGGATGAAAGATGACTACATAAGGTCTTTGGAACAAAAGCCTGACAAATATTGCAGGACATATGATCATTAGAAGCACCTAAACAAAACAAGCATTGCTCGTGATGGTCTTTATGGAGAATCTGTCTCCCACACTGGCATTTACCCTTTCTGGATGACATGAAAATCCACAACAATACAAAAGTAAAAAGCAAAAAGAAGATAAGCAAAAAATCCCAACACGGCACTTATCTGAACGGCTAGATACACCAGCAATGGCTCAGGTGATCAGACCACCGATCAGAGATGGCGTTTGCGCTGGCAGCAAAGAAGTTCTGAGGATGGCACATTTGGATGTCACATTTTTGCCCTTGGCTACATGAGGAGCATATATGTGATGTACGGCATACCTTAAAGCAACCTAAAGACTTTAGTATACTGGCCGGATGTCAGGCTGCTCTTGGGAGAAGATCCCTACTATTATGAATACTTGCAACAGTGATGTGGAAAGACATCTACAGCTCAGTCTTAGCCTTCTGCACAAACTGCTAGGAGCTTACAAAATAAATAAGTTAATAACTTGTGGTAAAAGTTAATAATAGAATTGTTTTTCCAACATTATGTGCCACAGGAAAGTACAGTTTTGTACCTACCATAAATGTAGATGTCTGATAGATATGCAACTGCAGTCATAACATATGGGTTGTCCTGCCTCAGGCAGCCCTCGGTCGGCCGAATTCCAAAGTCTGGGTCCGGCGTCGGCTGGTGTCGCCTCCTCTCCGACGTCACAACGGCTGGAGTATAAAGGCATCGGCCGACGCCATCTTCTTCAGTGTTTATTGCCCCAGATGCCAGGTGCCCTCTTAGGAAGGCTAAATTTGGTAAATGGATAAAAATAATCCCAAACATGCACAACAGTAATAAACAGATACACCATAGGAGATACCCCCAGCTGAAGGGAAAAGGGGTAGGGACCCAAAAAGAAGGATACAGAGGGGTAGGAGGGTGGGAAAATCTGACTGCAGTTGCATATCTATCGGACATCTACATTTATGGTAGGTACAAAACTGTACTATGTCCTTCAAGAATGCAACTGCAGTCACAACATATGAGTTGAATACCATAGTCAAGCTGGGGGTGGATGGAACTATGATAAGGATGGTGTAGCTAAAACCCCCTGCAGGACTGCCGAAGCAAAGCCTGCTCGGGATCTGGAGTATAAGGGCAGGTTGTAGTGCTTGGTAAATATATGCACGGAGCTCCATGTAGCAGCCTCTAAAATGTCCTTTGTTGCCACTCCTCTTAGGAAAGCTGTGGAAGTGGCTATAGCTCTGGTGGAGTGTGGCCTAATATTGGCTGGCACACCTTTTCCATGGAAAGAATAGCAAAATCTGATGCAATGTCCAATCCATTTTGAAATTGTTTGCTTGGAGATTGCTTTTTCTTGTACTCCAGTAGCATAGGCTACAAACAGCTGGTCAGACTTTCTGGTGGCCTTAGTTTTGTCCAAGTAGTAGCGTAGTTGTCTGTGTATGTCCAAAGTATGCAGTAGTTTTTTCCCCTTATTTTGAGGATTGGGGAAGAATGTAGGTAGATGAATAGCTTGATTTAGAGACACCCTGGAAATTACTTTTGGCATGAATGTAGGATTGGTTCTTAGAGAGACTCTGCCCTGATGAAAAATGAGGAAGGGGGGCACTGCCATGAGTGCCTGTATCTCCAAAACTCTTCTTGCAGAGGTGACTGCCAATAAGAAGGCCGTCTTCCATGACAGAAATTGCATTTCTGAGGTTGCTGCTGGCTCAAATGGAGGAAGAGTTAGTTTTTCCAACACGTAGTTGAGGTCCCATGCAGGTACTGGCTGTTTTCTGGGATGTTTGATATTCTTTATCCCTCTTAGAAACTGTCTTAGCAGAGGATGCGAAAACACTGGAGGGTCACAGTTGTATTTTGCTGAGATTGCTGAGGCATGAATCTTTATTGAGGAGTATGAGAGTCCAGTATGAAATAGTTCTGCCAAGTATTCTAATATCTGAGGTATACTCAGTAATGCTGTGTCCTGACCCCTGTTGGCATTCCAGGTACTGAATCTCTTCCACTTGGCTGAATAGGTTTTTCTGGTGGAAGGTCTGCGTGCTTCCAGCAAGATCTCTTGAACAGATTTGGAAAGAGAGTTAGGTGTTGAAGTCATGGTAGCCTCCAGGCTGTCAGATGCAATGTTTTCAGGTCTTGATGTACAGTCCTGTAATTGTGTTGAGTTAGGAGCAGGGGCCATAGGGTCAGAGGCCATGGTTTGGTCCGAGTTATGGTCAATAGCAATGGGTACCAGTGTTGCCTTGGCCAGTCTGGAGCTATCAAGATGCCTGTTGGTTGTTCTGCTTTGATCTTCAGTATCACCTTGGTCAGCAGAGGCAGGGGAGGGAATGCATAAATTTTTAGAGAATTCCAGATGAAGGAGAGAGCATCCGTTTTCCAAGCTAGAGGGTGGTGAGTCCTTGTGCAGAACTTTTCCAGGTGATGATTTAAGTGGGAAGCAAAAAGATCTACGTCTGGTCTTCCCCATGTCCTTGCCAGTTGAGAGAAAATGTGAGGGTGCAGCATCCATTCGTGTGGATCCATGAAATTTCTGCTCAGATTGTCCGCCAGTACATTGTCCTTGCCTGGTACAAACTGGGATTGTAAATGTATCTTCAAGCTCAGGGATTTTTCCCAGAGAAGCATTGTTAGTCTGCAGAGGGGATAAGAATGAGTGCCTCCCTGCTTGTTTATGTACCACATGACAGTGGTGTTGTCTGTCCTTATTAGCAAATGTCCCTGTTTTAGTGATTTTTCGAAAGTCTCAATGGCATGTATCACTGCCAACATCTCCTTTTGGTTTATGTGCAGATGTCTTTCCTTTGGCGTCCAAAAACCTTGAATGCATCTGCCCTCCATGTGCGCCCCCCATCCATGGTCTGAGGCATCTGTTGTAATCATTTGCTCTGCTTGAGGTCTGTTGAAAGACATGCCTTCGTTTAGTTGACTGGCTTGAGCCCACCATAGAAATTCCTTCTGCAGACATGGAATAAGTGGGATTATGTCCTCTAGGCTGTTGTTGTGTTGAGACCATAAGTTTTTTAAATACCATTGCAGCTTTCTCATATGAAGTCTTGCCAAAGGTATCAGAAGGATGCAAGATGCCATGAAACCCAGGGCCTGCAGGATTTTCCTTGCAGTCAGCTGGGAAAGCTTTGCTAGGCCTTTGAAGTACTCTGGTAAATGCTGCTGTTTTTCCTCTGTGAGGTAGGCCATTTGGTTTTCCGTGTCCAGTTTGGCTCCTAGGAATATAATTTGTTGGGATGGTAGTAAGTTTGACTTCTGAATGTTGACTGTGTATCCCAAGGCCTGCAGTAGATGCATGACATAGTCCAAATTCCCTTTTAAGGTTTGTTTGTTGTCTGCTTGTATGAGACAGTCGTCCAAGTAGGGGTATATTTGAATCCCCTTCAGTCTGCAGTGTGCCACTACTGATGCCAGGCATTTCGTGAACACTCTGGGCGCAGTAGATAAGCCAAATGGCAATGCTGAGAATTGATAATGCTCTGTCCCTGCAAGAAATCTGAGGTATCTTCTGCAGCTTTGTCTGACTGGGACATGCAGGTATGCCTCCTTGAGGTCCAGAGTGACCAGCCAAGACCCCTTGCCCAACATGGGAAGAAGTTGCTGCAACGTCAGCATTTTGAACTTTGGCACAATGAGGAAAGTGTTTAGAGTTGACAAGTCCAGTATGGGTCTCCATTTGTTTTCTTTTCTTGGAACAAGGAACAGTCTTGAATAAAATCCCTGGCCTTGCTCCTGAGGAGGAACCCTTTCTATTGCTTTTATACTTAATAGCTTGGAAACTTGAGTGAGTGCCTCTGCCCTTTGATGATGTGGCAGGTTTGGCATGCCTTGTTTTATTGGTAATGTGTGAAAGTGGAATCTGTAACCTTTGTCTATCAAATCCAGAATCCAATTGTCCTTGGTTAAGATATGCCAGTTTTGTGAGAATAAGGCTAATTTTCTGCCCAAAGGTGCTTCTCTTTGAACCTTTGTAGGCGTAATGAAAGTCAAGTCATTGTGATTGTCCTTGTGGTGCAGCTGAACTGTCTGCGCCACTTCTTTGATTTGGAGGTTGCCATTGGCGGCCCCTGTAAGATCCTCGGTATTGCCCTCTACCCCGGGCACGTCTGCTTTTTCCCCTTTGAAACTTGTCAGAGCCGGGGAAGGACCAATTCTTGGAGGGCCAGTTTCTGCTGAATCTGGGTGGCTGGACCTGAAGGAAATCCTTGACTGTCTGTACTGACTTTGCTTTTTCCTCTATGGATTTCAATACATCTTGTGCAGTAGCACCAAAAAGCTTTGTTTTTCCAAAGGTGCATCCAGTAACTTTACTTTAACATGGTCAGGCAAAGACTGATCCTTCAACCAAGCATGTCTACGTATCACAGCCCCAGTCATAGCTGCCCTACATCAAGCTTCCAGTGCATCATAACCACACTGCAGAAAATGGTTATTAACCTGCTGAGTGTTATGAATATGATCCTGCAGTGCCTTTTTATCAATAGGCTCAGGAGAGGCTAACTTTTTCTGTAAATCATCCAGGAGAAAATCTTGGTACTGAAACATGTGAAAAAGGCAGTTAAGAGACCTCATGGCTAGGGTAGTAGAGGTATATACTTTTTTACCCCATCTCTCCAGGGACCTAGCTTCTCTGTCAGCTGGCAGTGGGTTTCTGGCAGAGGAGGAAGCCACTCCCTTGGGGCCCTGTGAAATAGTTTCTAGATCCACAGAGTGAGCCTTAAAAAGGTGCTTGTGAGTGTCAGGGACCCTATAATATCTGTCCGGCTTGACAGGAGCAGGAAGAAGAGAATCAGGGTTGTCACTGGAGTCAGAGAAAACATCATCCAAAACATCCATAACTGGAGGGATAGCCAAAGGTCTGTGCTGGGGAAGCTTGAGGAAAGTACGAAGCCTTTTCCTGGAGTCAGAGAATTCCTAACCCTGCCATTGAAAATGTTCCCTCATGGAATGCAGGACTTCACCAAATGAGAAATCCTCTGGAGGGGAGGCAGAGGGAATTGATTCCTCAGCATCAGAGTCCTCGTAGGCCTGGAAGGGTTCTTCTTGGGTATCAGAATGCTCAGAATCCCCAGAGGCTTCATCCGAGGAGAGGTCGTCCGCCTGCTCAGTTCTAGGCCTTTTTTCTGCAGGTGGCGGAGAACCCCTGTCCGGATGAGGCTGAGACCCCCCTGATAAGGGAAATAAGATCTGCAGCCAGAGACATTATCTGCTTATCAGATGAAGGGGCCTGGGCAGGTTTAGGATGGGCCTTGGCCTGACTGGCGGCCTTAGCACGTGCAAAGGCCTAGATGGATATGGAGACAGGAGGCCTAGCAGCCCCACGTGCAGGTGTTACCTTGTCCACAGGAATGGTGTCGGGTAGATCCAGAACTTCAGTTTCCGGAGGAAAATCAACAACCGGCACCAGAGAGATCTCCGAGACCGAAGGTCGTGTTAACGCTGTGTCGTCAGCCTGGAGCGGTTGATTTACCACTTCCGAGGGGACCGGAGTGCTAGCAGAGGATTTAGGAGTAGCATCGGTAGAGGACGCAGGCCGAGGATGTCAGTCCCGGTCCTTGCGTTTTTTAGCAGATTGGGTTGTCAGTTGATCCGAAGGCATGATATACGCAAAAGATTCACCGAAAAAGTCCTTGGCGAATTCTGCCCGGCACCTGAGAGTGCGCTTATTAAAGCAAGCACAGGCAGCACAGGCCGAGACGTTGTGGTCTGGGCCCAGGCAAGGAAGGCAGAGAGAATGGAAGTCCTTATGAGGTATTTGTTTACCACAAGACAAACAATTATTAACTTTCTCAATTTGTTCTGACATCGGCTGAGGCAAGAATAAATGTTCCCAACGGGTACTTAGCTTTAGATGACTTCGGTACTGAAAACACAGGAGCTGACCGACCGGCACTTGCGAACTGCTTCTGCTTCGGGCACCACGCGGCAAGAAAGACTGAAGAAGATGGTGTCGGCCGATGCCTTTATACTCCAGCCGTTGTGACATCGGAGAGGAGGCGACACCAGCCGACGCCAGACCCAGACTTTGGAATTCGGCTGACCGAGGGCTGCCTGTGGCAGGACAACCCATATGTTATTACTGCAGTTGCATTCTTGAAGGACATCGGCCTGTAGTAAACCACTGCTATCCACATCTTATAATTTTTGGATTTCTCAGAAGTCAGAAAGGGCATCTTGCTGCCAGATTTCTCATATCAATAATACACTACAATGCGAAAGATATTTTAAGGTGTGAGGGCTTTGTGGGTCACTACTTCATTTTACCTATGCAGGCACAGCAGGAGAAATACTAACATTGCTTAATGCACTCAGATATGGCTACACTTCACAGATATGAGAGGGTAGATAAATGCTATTACCACACAATCCTAGTGATCTGTGTCGATTAGCAAACTGGATGGCAGAAGGTTGCCATGAGACAGAATATCAAGAAGCACTTACCAGCTCACCTTCTCTTTGCAGGAGGGTGAGGATTTTCTTTTTGTTTACTGAGTTATACACTTACAATGGAGAGCACTACCCTGGCACAGGCAATCATTTTTTTTTTTGGTTGGGGGGGTTGCTCCTGCAGCCTGATGGCCTCTATGGTTCTATTAGCAGATTCAGTCCCATCACTGGGTGACAGCCAGCTGAGGGGTGTTACCATTGAGACAGCCATCTGGAGCAGTTCAATGTTTTTCCATTTTTTTCCTATCCATAACCTAGGCACTTGGGATGAGAATTGCAATAGACAGTCTGTGGTGGGTATCCCCCTCACATCCACAACAGGCATTTCATCTGAGCAATCCTAAGCCTCCCCTCACATCATGTGAAGTGGTTTCTCCAAACTCCACCAGGGAGATTGCATCACCCTGTGTGCCTCTTAGTGCATGCAGATCCCACAGTCCCCAGGGATTGGTGAGAGGGCCATGCTCTTTCACTTCTCTCCCACCCTACCCATCACCTCTAGTGCTGGGGCCACAAAACAAAACCTGGTTCAATGGGCTACAATCATGGCTCCATTTCACTGTAGTGCTGAGCCAGTCTAGGCAACCAAACATTAAGGGGACCTGGTATAGACTGCCACCAGGATAAGATGTGAAAGTGGAAGCAGATAAGAATGAAATGAACTTCAGTAATTTCAGTACAGAGTAAGTGCTACAACAGTGTCTTCATCACATAGCAGGGACTTACTTCAGGAATGCTGTCTCATCTCAAGAGGGAGCATAGATCTGGAGATTTGGAAGGGGCAATGGGACATAGCAGGTGGTAAGGAAAGGCACAAAAAAATCATAAATTGAAAAAAAAAATCCTTCTTAGGCTCTGAAGATGTTGAACCACACCATTGGCCTTTGGAGCCTAAAAAAAAATTAATCCTGTTTATTGCAAAGAGGTGGTTTCTAGATTTGCAGACAATACTCAAAATAAAGTCTCAACAGCCCACCCTTCACTACGGTGTAGTGGGATAAAGACACAATTACAGTCCAGATGATATGTGTCTGATTAACAGTATGGAAAGCTGGAAGACCCAGGCAGGAAAGTGGGAATAAGTGGCTGATGTCCAAGGGGGATGGGGATTAAGTATGGTTCACTGCAATGCTAACCCCCTACAGGAGTATGACAGATGTAGGATGCAGCACAAGGGCCCATAGTGATGCCATGCTGCAAGAGATAGGGGAATTACATTTGTGTCTGATGCATGCACGCCTCTGCAAGGCAACTATGGTAATAATGGCATAAAAGCCCTCAATTGGTTTCATACAGACTCCTCAGAGGTGACCTCTGTCTGGCATACAAGACGTTCACGGACTCCACCTTGATGGGACTGCTGCATATCCGCAAGTCAAGTGCCACTCGAGTAACCCGCATGCAGGGCCTCAACCTGCTCTGTGATATCAACAAGACTCGTTGGCGGGACAGATTTGTGTCCCAGAGACTCCCTTATCTATGGAATAGACTCCCTCTCCACATCAAGCAGAGAACCTCTTTACCCCTTTTTAAGCACAACCTGAATAACTGTTTGGGAAACAGAAAATATACCCCTGGGACTCCACCCATGTCCCTGCTGGACAGGGGCATTGGGTGCTGATTTGGTTAACATGGGCTAAACTATTGGCTAGGCTTATAAGGGCCTCAGGGCCAATAGCCTATTAACCTTCTATGATCCTATGAGGAGGCATTAGGCTGGAGAGGGAAAGAAACCCCCACATATATCATAATGGCTTGCACTTAGTTTCTTGCTCTTGCCACCTGGGGAACAAAAGAGAAAAGAATAGACTGTATAAGTTTATTGCCTTAGTTAGGGAACAAACTGGCCAGGGTTTCACCCTTAAGAGGAATGAATGCATCTATAAGTGAGAGAGAAGTTTGTTGGTAGTCACAGTGGGGCTAAAAAAGGTCTCGGTACTTCTTTATAGGAAAACTGAGCACCTGACCAATGTTGTAGTGCAGGTTTCAGATATTTAAATGATCGGCTACGGCATAGCAGTGTTTCTTAGCTCTCAGCAGAACAAAGCAATATGATGCACACGCAGGTGCCAGTAATGGAAACAGTCTCTTCTGGCAAAATGACAACATGGCAACATCTATGGAAGGTAAGAGACACAGAAGGAAAATATCAGAAATGAGCAATGAATATGAAAACCTCAAAATAAAAAAGGGATAGGAAGGAAGGTTAGAAACGGATAAAAAAATGAAGGATGGTTTATCTAATTTAAACAGGTATTAAACTACTCTCAGCCTCTTTTTTGCATAGTTATTACATGTAGGAAAAGAATAACAAACTGGATGATTAGAAGGTCGCTTGGGTATGCAAAGTAAGTAATAGTTCACGCCTCCCCCTTTAGGGCTGCAATAAGTAGTCTGTGAGGATTTCCTCCCTTGGTAGTGCAGGCATATTTATAGTACAGGTTTGCTTGCATCACTTCTTAACAGCCTGTACAGTTTGTGTTCCTACAGTTCCCAATATAATTCAGTCCTGCACTTTTTATACTGGTGGGACTAAGAGGTGATATTCAGGTAACAGACTACATTGCACCTTTGGTACTAATCACCTTTCTTTGAAACTGGAGTACACACTGTAACTCATATGTTGAAAATGCTGCTGAGAAGTCTGAATGCGGATGGAGAATCATTACGCTAGGCAATACATGCTTTTCTTAATGTTATTTTTTAAGGCAGTGAAGCCACTGGGCTGTATAGTCACTACTGTAAAGTGTTATTTTTTTTCACCTGTGGACCTTTGACTTTTTTCCAAATACAACATTAGGAGACATATTGAGGAGTACTACATGTAAAGGGGGGGATCACAGAATGCAAATAATCATGTGTTTCCACAGTAACATCAATGTCATGGACACTCATTATTAGAGGGATAAATCTGAATTCAATTATTAGCCAAATAAATAGTAAGCACACTGCATAGAATGTTGGTTGCCATACAGTTTTAAATTCAGGGATAATTTACTATATAAAAGGCTTCATATTAAAGTGCCTTTTTAATCTACCCGCGGTGGTGGTGCTGCGGTAGCGTTGTCGCCTCGCAGTAAGACGCTGTCCAGTTCGATTCTCAGCTAGAGCGTCTTCTGCGTAGAGACATGCGTGAAAATGGGTGTACCTCTGTTGAAGGTTGTGCATCAGGCCTGGCAAGCCGGTATGTAAAAATCAACTGCCAATCATTAGCGGACTGGTGTTCCGCTGTGGCGACCCCTAACTGGGAAAAGCCGAAAGACACAAACAAACAAACAAATTAAAGTGCCTTTTTAATACGAAGCTGTTCAAATATATACACTGCCATTTTTCACATTTTGCCTTATAGCAGTCCTTTTTCAGTTCTGCAGTCTACATACCAATTTACATTAAGAATTTATAAAACATAAGACTACTGAAAAAACATTATTCATGCTTCTTCAGTGGTCAAAAAACTTTGCAATAAAATATGTAGACAGGAAATGCACATTGTGAAATTTAGTGAGAACCACAGTATTATGGCGGATACAGCATTTAATATGATCATCTTTACTTTTAGTTCAAGTTCTTAGGTGACCCACTTTGTTATAGAAGTGTAAGAAAAAAAAAACAGAAAAAAAAATTGCCAAGATAGCAGGTAACTCAATAACAGATTCAGTGCCTGTGTACAGCAAACACAACCTGATTAGAGGTTTCACCCGAACTGATGCACAGAGTGAAAGTTTAATAAAGCTACAGCACTCAGGAGTCACATTCAGTGCTGTTCCAGCAGGGGAGTTGTACGTCATCAAATCCTGAAAAAAATCTGCTAAATTGAATCAATCCATCTCAGAAATGGCTCTTGTCAGCTTCTGTCAAGAAAACCATCTGCATGAGAAAGCAGGGGGTAGGGATGGAACTTGGTGGGGGATGTTACAATATGTAGCAAAGGTTCTTAGAATGTCTTACCCTATCTGTTGCACCCAAGGGCTTTACAATAAAAAGAGCTCTTCTGACACTAATGACTACTTAATGAATGTATTAATAACAACTTTCAAAAGGGTATGAGCTTGAGTAAGAATAGATGATGACGCTAAGAAGGGTAATTGATCATATCTAGAGAGAATGGTAAATTCCAAAACGAGCTAGATGGTTTACATACAGACAAAGTTATAGTTACAGATGTTTAAGTACTTCTGTGCAGTCAATCAAATGCATGCTTGTGTCTGAGTTAATGATAGTCATGGGTTCAAGCCTTGTTACTACAAATAAAAGCAGCAAGTCAGTCTGTTACAACCATGCTTTCCTTCAGATGAAGAGTGAACTCTTCACACCCTTGTATCCTCAGTACCACATTTTCATCAAAACAGGGTTTACTAAATAAGCAGCCTTCCTGCTGGAAGCAGACTGGCTAATTGACTTCTTACTGACAACATAAAACAGTGCATTAAGGATAATGAGAAGTAGCAAACTTATTTTCAATGGGATCCTTTTTCTTCCCATTCAATTAATACAACTAGCTGCAGTAAGTACAGGGGTAGTTTACTTACTTACTTGCATTTGAAAACCATAATAGAGCATTGGTAGTCACTGACTTTTTTCAGACTCGGCTTGGGAGTATCGTCTTGTAAAGTGACTTGCTCAGAGTCACACAATACGCAAACAGAGGCTAAGTCAATCAAAGCCTGGAATACTAGAAGTAACTTATCACATAGCTTAATCCTTAATTTATCAGTAAAACAAATACTGACAATTTTTACTGCTGGAGCACTTTACAGCCTAACATCTTATAAGAGTATTAGACATTGGGTAGAAAAGTTATTAGAAGTAATTGAATTACTCATTTCATTGGTCTATTCAAACAGGAAAAGTTATTTAACTAGGTAACTATGAGATTTTTGCCCATCTGATGAAGTTCTATGAGACGAAAATGTAAGGGGAAGTGCTTTTATCAGCGTTTATATTATTTGTGGATGTGTGTTCCTTTTGCTGTGTTTGAACATTAAATCATCTGTGTGTTGGAACGGCTGGTCTCCGGTGCCTAAGTTTGGATTACTAGTTACATTTTGGGCACTTTTACCACATCTTTGCAGTTTAATAGAAAATTTATTAGACATTGGGTAGAAAAGTATAAGCTACAAATTTTGTACTTTGTTGACCTGAGGAAGAGATCAGACAGTAGCTGAACAGAGAGAGAGAGACAATGCATTTTATATTTGACCTGTGGTATTTGCTACTTTAATTCAAGAGAATGGTAAATTGAGTCACACGAGAGAAATGTCTGTATGTAAGCTGTTCAGTGTTTTTGTCTAAAGACTATGTGAGTTTGAGAAAAAATAAATTAGCAATTGCATTACTCTTTTATAAATACTGAAAAAGAGTAAAACTGTGAAGAAAAACATAAAAAACTTTAAGATTTTTTTTATGTTTTACTTAACTTTTTAACCAGAAGCCTACTGAAAATGTTGGACAGTCTTTATTACCTTTGTTTTGACCTTTTCTTTTGAATCATTGCTGACCTTTTGAATTGTCCATACTATTTGGATGCTTTATGCTTCTTTCTGTGTGAATTGAATTAATAGATAGAAAGCATGTACTCATATAATATACTTTCATTTTGCTACACTTTTTAACATAAAGAAGGTATTTAACTTCTGCTCCAGGGTTGTAATTCCTGTTCTTTCACACAACCAACACAATGAGCTAAAGCAGTTCCAGTGCTACCATTTAATCTTATGCCGTACCTAGGCAGTTCGCCTTCAATGGATAACATACTTAAAATCAGCACCATTTTTATACCCCACACCACCTACTGATCTAAAATAACTAACTCTTAAACTGCTCCAATCACATAATTAAATAAACACAACCAACCATTCCTAAACTTTATAAATTTATAAATGTGCACCAATATTAGTATTTAAACACACTTTTCCTTAAATTATATATTATTTGTTAAATTGGTTGAGAATAGCTGGCATTTGGTGTATATGGATGAGCAGGTGGGTCAATTGTTTCCCAGTCATGTGAAATTCTCATATGGGAGATATTCAAACTTAAAAGAACTTTTGTCTGGTGGGTTTGCTCTTTATAACGAGAAACAGGAAGCAGTCACTTTTCCATGTGGACACTGCACAACGCATAGAAAAGTAAGGAATTTATCTGGAACTTTTATTAGTGGGAGAAAATTTGTTTCAAGATATCAGTTTAACTGTACGTCATGTTGTGTAGTGTACATTTTGGGGTGTGGTTGCAAGAGTCCTAAATCGTACATTGGGAAAATGAAAAGAAGGTTAAAATCAGGGTATTGGAATATTTGGGTGACATTGATAACAGAAATATGAATAGTCCTGTTGCTAAACTTTTTTCTACAGCGCATGGGGGCTTCGACTAAACATTATTTTTCATTGTGTTAGGTCGCTTTATGATGTGTAGAGGGGTCATCAGGTTAGTAAGCTGTAAGAGTTAGAAAGTACGATGATTTTGAATTTTAGAATATTACATCCTACAGGGTTGAATCTTGAGGTCAATTTGACTTCAAGAAAAAAAATGTGTAAGAGCCTAAGGGGTGGTCATTCAGGTAAAACAATGCAATGAAGGTCTGAATTTTGGGTTTAAAAATTAAAAATAAACAAAAATATATAATTTAACATCTGGCGTGACCTCAAGCTGTCTTCATTCAATGTTATTAAACTGGGTTTGGAAAGTAGACTGGATGTCACATGGCTAGCCAAGGGCAGAAAAAGTGATTGATAATGCCTGGTCTGTCTTTCTCAGGGGAAGGATTCCACCTACACCTAAAACATTAGCAAGTAAGGTTGGAAGTTGGGTAACTTCAGTGGAGAATGCAGTTTAACTAGTAAAGCAAGCCTCCAAAAAGATACAGTGGGCTCACAAAGAACTGCTAGTAGGCCTCTCACTGGGGTCATTATATGCTCACTTGGGAGGGTGTTAGCACCATGGTGGTGACTCTAGACCAAACTTGCTCAGTCTGTATGACAAACAAGGGTGGGTGGGCCTACTCACCTTCCAGTCTCTGTGATTGCAACAAGGTGTCTTTTATTTTTGGCAGCATAAACATAGGAAATTAGTCTGAGAAAGGAAGATGCAGTACAGTGGCTTCTGCAACAGCCATATTAATTAATGAGAAGGTGTCAGTAGCTTAGATATTCAGTTTGTCAAGTTAACATGTTCAAGAGAGTTAGAGACCAGGAGAAAGACAGAAGTAGTAGGAAAACTATCACTTCCTTTAAGACAAGCATATTTCTGTGAGTGTACTCACCATAACATGTACATTTGCAGGGTAGATGTACAATGCTGAAAAGTGGCTATTTTTAGCTCAGACTATCTCAGTTAATAAATGTACGTACATATATACATGCAGGCATGTATACATATACAAACACCAGATTTTCAAGGAGAAAGTCACAATAATACATCTGGGCGTCTATTCCTCAACATAGCTATGATCAGGCCCACATTCTTCAGCAGGTAAAAAGTCCTGTTAGAACCAACATAGAGATTGTGCTGAATAAAGTAATGTAGGCCGTTTTAAACCTCACCCTAGGAAAAAATGGTGCTGGTAGGAATTATTTTTAGACCTTTTAAGGTTCATCTCAACTATGTTAAAATGCATTAAAGGTAATTATGATATGGTCACTGTTTACTTTGGAGTGAACAACCAAATAAGGTACTTAACCTTGGAAATGCAACAGGATATACTGGGGGGGGGGGGCTATAAAACATACTATCAAGCATGGGAAAACATACCCAATTAGTAAATCCTGTCATCCTCTCAGCATTCAGTTAGTGGTGTCATAGACAGGAGATCAGTACCTGTCAGTCTACAGTGAGACAATGTACTAGCTACAGTACTTTGTACTCACTGGACTTTACTTGCCTTAATGCATTTGCACAGGAAGGGATTGATTGTTTGCTGTAAATACAAGAAGGCCATAGAACCGAGTCAAATAACCTCTGCATCAAGAACTGTGAACTCAAACAGCTTATTAAGCAAGCAATGAATACATATGTGCAAATTCCTGTTGGTTTACTTTCAAAACAGACTTGTTGTGTGTGAGAAAGAACTGAGTTAATTACCACTGATCCCTGTAGGAAAATAAGCTAGTATATTTTAAGCTGAAACCACTGCAGAAACTGAGTATTGCTTAGAAGAACTTGATGTTCACATCTATGTAAGTGCCTTCCGCAATCTACCTTGCATGGCATTTTAGTACGTAGCACAGCTAGGGCTTCAGTATTATTTCAAATGGAGGCATCTAGGTTATTTATCTAGCATAGCTAGAGGTTTTCTTTAAAAATTCTATCTGTGCAATTTATTATTGTTTTCTTAACCTCTATCAGCACTATTTTAACTTCCCCTTTGTTTAAGTAAAGTTTTTTTATTGATTCATTTTTAATATCTTGTGGATGGTATTTATTTATATACTATTTCTTATCTGAGAAGATGGTATTATTTAGCACTGTAGGTTTTTAAGCAGCTGATATCCACCTCTCATTGGCCAGACTATTCTAGGCAGTGTGTCATGTTCTGATTATTATTATTATTTTATTTGGTTACAGATCAAAAGTGGCACAGGTAAATTGTGTGTTGGTCCCTAGCTGTATCGTGGTTGGTGACCATACTACCTTGCTTAGGCAAAAGCTGTGGAGAACTGGAGAATTCTACAAGCCATCTCCAGAACTGTGCATGTGAGCACACGTGTGTGTGTGTGTGTGTGTGTGTGTGTGTGTGTGTGTGTGTGTGTGTATGTTTGTGTTAAAACAGTAATTTGAAAAGCTGTTACCTTCATTAGGAGGCATTAGAAGATACTGATATTCACAGAGAGTAATGAGAAAGGGGCCTGGTTTGCTCGGCCAAAGACTCATCTCAGTAAATGGTCCATGTGTAATCCTAGTCTGGGTGTGGATGTTGGAAGCTCATACCCAGGACAGCAGTGCTTATTCCCTGTATGCTACTGAGGTCAGGTTGCATTTTAGTGAAGATTTATGTGTACTTTTACTTTAACCTGTTGGGCAGGAGAGATTTGACATGAAAGACCATCCATCTGGTGCCATAAGACCTATCTGTAGGTAATGGAGCAAATCCAGTGACTTTAGCCCCTGTCCATCACACACAATATGATATATGGTTGGCAGTGGTGGTATTGAAACAAAATCAGTGCCAGCACAGCTATCACAGGTGATATAATGTTAAACAAAACTAATAGTCACTGTCTATGTCCCCTACAGAGTATGAGGGTTTCCTATCTAAACTCTAAGATATAAAACTCAATGTAAATAACAGGTGCTATCATTGATTTTAATTGCCCAGTCATTGAATAAACTACTTCACATTGAATAAATATGCCCAGATATTAACTGACTATATTAATTAAACAATTTGGAAGATGGCACAAAATCAAACTAGGGATGGCAATATTGTATATATTATATTGACAAACCTTGGATTTTTTGGTTCCCCCACTCATGGTTATATTCTTTATAATAAAAAAAAATCATAATACCATCATCTTTAACCTAAGAGAAAATCAGACTCAGCGGCAAATAAAATATCCTTCAATTACTTCATCAATGGAAACTGTAATGTAATAAATTACATACTTATGACAAGTGACTAGAATACTGTCCTCAATGACACCAGTGAATCTGCTCTGGACGCCATGAATGAGCACTGTGATAACATTAGCTTCTGCATTCATGAACACAACATTGAATGGAAAAACAACTATTAAGATACATTCAACAACAATCCCTCATATAAGATATATAAAAGAGACAAAGGCTTCATGACATAAATGTAACTCTTAAGTGATTGACAATCACAAATGAAATTGTAAAACAGTACAATTTCACAAAACAACTGAAATTCAAAATGATTAGAATCACTTCAAAGCATTTTTGCACTGCCTTTGATGTGGGGAGCTATGTCCCCACACCCTGTCTACTTATATCTACTAACTGTGGAACTGCTCTGTCTCAGGGTAACAGGAAATCCTAAGATCTTGACCTTTTGATATGAATCATGGGAATTACACCTTAGTGACTGCATATTACAGTGCCAGTCACTAATCTCTCACAATTAAGTCTGGTGTCTGGAATGCTTCTACTTAGCTTTCAAAAATAAATGTAGTCATAAAATCAAATCTAGATAAAATAAAGTACGGAAACTACTTACTTTTCCTAGCAAAGCTTCCAGACCTAAATACATCTCAGCTTGATCCAAAAGGCTCAAAACAATAGTAAGGTACACTTTAGTTACATTAAAAAAGTGAAAAGGCTAAATTGTGATTTCAATATATTGTTAATAAAGTAATCACCTGGCCCTCAGGACCCAGAAAATATATTTCCAGAAGAAATTACACTAATTTTACAATAATGAAATATACATACCTCAGTGCTACATGGACAAGGGGAAACACCCCTTATGTAAGTACAGATATGAAAACTGTTGCCACATTTAAAATGATAAATTAAGGTACATGGAACCACTTGGCATATTTAATGTTTTTTATCCCGAGTCAAAACTCAAACTAGATCAGTTGTTTTAAACAAAATGTTAGCATATGGACACAGTCTTGACCTATGGAAACAGGCTGTAGTGGTAGCATTTCATATTGGGGTACTTACATTAGACCCAAACTGATGAGTGTTTTATGGAAAACCATTAAGAAAGTCATAGTGGAACTTATCCAAAATGACTGTTCAAACTCAGTCTCCATACATGTTTTGTACCAAACAAATAGAGAACAGCTCCAGTCATTCTCCTTGATAAGGGAGGACGTTCCACAGACCCAGGCAATTACAGAAACATATGTCTGACCAGCCTCTTCTGCAAAAACATGGAAAGGCATATCACGGAATTAACCAATCAGGACATAGGGAACCTAAAAAACACTGGACCTGTTCCAGTTTGAATTCATCAAGGGCAGATCACGCTTACTAAGCCTGGTATTTTTTTTTTTTTTTGAAAAAGTCACCAAAGCAATGGATGAAGGCAAAATGTCACAACT
This sequence comes from Protopterus annectens, assembly GCF_019279795.1. Lineage (NCBI taxonomy): Eukaryota > Metazoa > Chordata > Ceratodontiformes > Protopteridae > Protopterus > Protopterus annectens. The sequence continues at coordinate 122,469,711 of NC_056742.1, read as the reverse complement.
GCATATCTCAACCTAACCAACGTTTTTGACACTATTCTTCACTTAGGCATAGTAGATAACCTAAACAAACTGGGAATAAACCCCTGTGTCACCCACTGGATTGCCAACCGGCTCACAGATAGGATGCAGATAATTAAACTAGGGTAAGTTACTTCCACAGTGAGTCCAGTTATCAGTGGAGTCCTCATGGTTCTGTGTAGGGACTTCTGTTTGGCATTTACGTTTTGGAAGTAAAAGGCAATGCCAAAGGGAACTGGCTAAATAAGTTTGCAGACGACTGCAAGATAGGAACAGTCATTTAATCCTCAAAAGACTCAGTTATCCTGCAGGAAGGTTTGTTTCAAATAAATAACTGGCACCAAAATCATGGACTAAAACTAAATCCCCCCAAAAAATGCATTATTGTATCTTTTCAGAAGTCATCTACCTCAGGGAACTATCACATTGACAATATGCCCATAAGAGTTGGCCCAAGTGTTCGGGATTTGTGGACTGTGACCTAATTTTTCCATATTGCATAGCTTATAAACAAAGGGATTGTGTCTAGATTTAGGGATGTCATTGTCCCCCTTTATTCAGTCTCATTATGATAACCTTTGAATATAATTCCCCCTTTGGAATGCCCACAGAGATACCTTACTAAAAGGATACAAAGCCAAAACAACATGTCCTACATGGACCAACTCAGAGCCGTGTCACTATACTCTGTATCCTACAGACTGCTAAGAGGTGACCTGTATCCGGCATTCAAGTCATCCTCCAATTCATTACTGATGAATTTAGTGCACATAAGCAAGTCAGGTGGCATCAGGAAATTCTCAGTCTAGGGATCTCCTGTAACATCAATAAAACAGGTTGGAGGGACAGGTATATCTCACAGAGGATACTGCTGCTCTGGAACAGGCTCCCCAGAGACATAAAATAAAGTTCATGCCTGTCCATTTTTAAATACAACTTAGTTCTATGGATGGGAAGCAGAAAATTTATCCCAGAACTGCCCCCTGTATTACTACTGGACAGAGGCAGCTCCTAAATCCTTTATCCCATGAATGTGTCACCACATTTTATCTATAGTATGATCCCAGTTATTTTCATTAGAGGTAATATATATTTATCGACCATGGGATGTGTAAGGCCAATTTATAACCAAATGGGATAGGTTACTTTGAGCACAAAAAGGGAAACTGGCTAGGCTTAAACTGGCCTAGAAAAGCAGCTAGCCTAGTACTTACCTATGAACCTATGACTGGAAGGAACCAACTTATATCTGTTAAATATGATGCAGTATGTGTTTATTAAGTAGAGGTCTTCCCTTATGAATCCTGGAGCATTTACTAATGAGGTAACAACATTACCTGATTAAGAACTTACAATGTGTGCTGTTTATTCTGACCTTGCTAAAGCATCTGGTAATATTCTACACAATGGAAATCGACAAATTAAATGCATTAAATGTCATTCCTAATGTAATTCAGTGGAAGCAACTCCAGTTAAGCAGCAGGAGACAACAAGTCAGTGTGTTTCTAAACACCTTTATTAAATTATAACTTAAGACATAGGCACATGTACATTAATACAAAAAGAAAACAAACCAATTTACCGTTTTTCATAATCATGCATTATAGATTACATATATGTTTCCTGCTTTTTACCAGTTATTCACTCCATCATTATGCTCAGTTTCTGCCTTCCCTTAAATGTTATCCCTCCTCTTGAACATTATTCAGTATGCATTGTTTCCACAAATTCCATTTATTTGTATGCAATTTGCCCCCTTCCCTTTCTAAAGATACCAACTTTAGTTATCTTTACAATATTTAAATAACTCTTTACCATTCAGTTGCAGCTGGTTTACATTTTGATTTCCATTGTGTAGTAACTGCTTTTTTGGCATCCAAGAGTATTACACTTAATAAGGCCTTACTATGCATAGGCAATTCAGATCTTGTGTCTCAGCTCAAAATAATTATTTCCTTAGTTACAGTCATTTACTACCCCAACATTTATAACAGCGTACTCTGTTTGGACTTTGTAAATTCTTCCAATTTGTACAGCCAAAAAAAAGACATGCTCCCATTTACCTCTTTCTTTTCCATCCACCTCCATCATTTGCTTGGTGTACAAAAATACCTATGGAAACTTCTAAGCAAAAATCCTAAACCATCTGGACTTGTTGTATAGAGTACTTGGGAGCTGTACAGATGTCTTCCCATTCTTCCCTTGTAAATTGTCTTTCTATTCCCTCTTCCCAATATTTCTAACCACCTCTGATTGATTCTTATAGTTATCATGCAATATTTTATATGTTCTGCTAATTATACCTTTTACAACAGCAGCTTTTGTTGGGCGGCTGCGGTGGTGCAGCGGTTAGCATTGCCACCTCACAGCAAGAGGTTCTCCGGTTCGATCCTCGGCTGGGGTGCCTTCTGTGCGGAGTCTGCATGTCCTTCCTGTGGTTGCGTGGGTTTTCTCCGGGTGCTCCTGTTTCCTCCCACATCCCAAAGACATGCTGTAGGTGGATTGAACACTCTAAATTGGCCCTAGGCATGAGTGTGTGCATGTGTGTGCCTTCTGTGGAAGGTTGGGCATTGGGCTGGCAACTCGACACTGTAAAACTCAACTGCCAATCATGAGCGGACAGATGATCCGCTGTGGCTACCCCTGACCAGAAAAAAGCCGAAAGAAGAAGACAACAGCAGCTTTTTTTCTAGAATCAAATAAAAATTATACCAGAACTGGCCTTTCACTAAGCACCCCCCATCCCTTTTCCTTTGCCTGTGCTCTGATATCAATCTCCAGTAGGGAAGGCAGTCTGTAACCTGGTGTCCAGACTTCTGCTTGGCCTTATCCTACTTTATTCCCTTTTCATTTGTAGTTATTGGTTCCCAACACCTTAGTTCCATCTGATATCTTCACCAGTATATTCCAGACCCTTCTTTACTATTTTGTATACCCCTGTTTGTAGTCATCCCTATTGGCAAAATCTCCTTTCTTCATTTTCATGTCAGCTTGGTTCTTAAAATACTTTCTATAATTTTATGAATATAATATTCTGTATGGTTGGTCTTCTCCTTATGGATCGACATCCAAAATAATTTTCTCTATACATTTTTCAAACTCCCCCCATGCCTTATCATCATCCCTTTCCACTTTGATTTATAACCTTCTGCTTGTGATAGGTATAGGAGTTTTATCTGTGTAGCTGTAAAGTATCAGTTCAAATCAGATAGTCTTACACTACCTTGTTTTATGAAGAGAATCAGTTTATTCAACATAATGTTTCCTTCTTCTCCTCCCAAATAAATTCCTTCAGTTCTTTACTAATTATTATCTAAAACATCTTTGTTTGATAAAAATACTGTCTGACTGGTATATAAAACTAAAGGGCCTAAAAACATTTCACTGTTTGTATCTTAGTATCCATATCTCAGTTTTTGCATTATCTGTTGCTTAGGCTTTCCCCAAATATCATTAGCTGCCATAACAGAATCATTTTTATTCCATACACCTAAATATTTCATCTTATCAGTTTCAAATAAATATGGGTATTGCTGAACCAAATAATGTATGGGTAAATAGTTTACCACTATAATCTTTGTTTTATCTTCATCAGTTAAGACTTGAAATGGTCTCAAAAAGTCCCACTACAACAAAATATCCTTTTCAGGATTTATTAAGTACAAAATAATACCATCTGTAAATACAGTAGAGAGTCGATTATCTGAACTAATTGAGACCTGGGGTAGTTTGGATAATCAAACTGTTCGGATATTCAAAAATATAACTTAACTGGATAAAAAACTTCTAAAAATGTTTCTGAAGAACAGTAAACAAGAAACCTAAAACAAATTTAATGTAAGTACAAAATGGTACAGTATATTATTGTAGTACAGAAAACTTTGTAAGGCTGCATTCAGATAAATGATGTTTCGGATAATCAACATTTGGATAATCAACTCTCTACTTTAAAGCTAACATTTCTTGGTTACCATACTAGTTATATTCTTGAATTTGTGAGTCTCTAAATATAAAGCAAAAAACAAAATGGAAGGAGGAACTCCCTTTCTGACTCCTCTGTTCAAGCACAGCTTGCCAGAGGGAGTACCCTTCCATCTTAATTCTTGCATCTGACCCTTCATATATCTTCCTAATTAACCTTACGGCGGTAGCGTTGTTAACTCACAACAAGAGGTTCTCCCGTACGATTCTCGGCTGGGCTCGGGAGTGCCTTCTGTGTGGAGTCTGCATGTCCTCAACTCAGTTGGGTAGCGTTTGAAAGACATGCATGCGTAAATGGGCGTGCCTTTGCTGAAGGTTGGGCGTCGAGCTGGCACCTCGGCATTTCGTAAAAATCTACTGCCAATCATTAGCGGACTGGAGTTCCGCTGTGGTGACCCCTTCCTGGGAAAAGCCGAAAGACAAACAACAACATTCTATCACAGATTGCAATGCTTCCATTTCCTTACTCATAAAATCCCAGCTGACTCTATCAAATGCTTTCTCTGCACCCAGATGCACTAGCAGTATTTTCTTACATTCTGCTTATCTCTACATCTTCTTTGTTCTACTAATGTTGTAAAATGTTTGCTTCCCCTCACAAAACCACACTGATCCTTATCTATCAATTTTGGCAATACTTTTGCCATTCTCCTCTCAGCTAGTATAGACACAAACACTATAAAATCATGGTTTAAAATTGAAATGTGTCTATATGAAGCTTGGTTTGAAGGGTTTTAACCCTCTTTGTGTAATACAGCCACCACAGCTTTTTTCAAGATGCCCATCCTTTTTTAAATACTGTTAAATAAAACCTTCCAGATCTTTATTACTTTCTTCGCTCCTAACTTTCATCCAAACTCCCACATGAACACTGCCTCTTCCTGGTGACTACACAACAGCATTTTTATATCATCTTTTCCTACCATATCTATTAATTGCTGAACACCTTCCTCTAACTTTGGCAAAATTACATCTTCCATAAATATTTCCATTTGTGCCTTTTCTTGATTTCCACATTATTTTGCTTTATACAAATTTTATATAAGATCTCCAGTTATTTTTCATGTCATAGGCTCCCTAAGTTTGGGTACAGCCCTTTCTACTTTCCGATGCCTACATCATTGTGTTAAAAGATTTTAAGTGCTGGAGATTTTATCTGCTCTGAGAGCCTCGGGAACTTAAATTTTGCATTCTGAAGATGAACCCTCGAAAGTGTGCTTGTATTTCTTGACAATCGGTGCCGTTGGAAATGTCAGCACCAAACGAGTGGGCTTGGATCCAGAGGCTGGAGGTGACTGGTCGGTCTTGAAAAAGGCTTCTCTGAAAGGAGTTTTAAGGTGTCCTTTGAGGATCAGTTTATTCTTTCCCTCTGCCAGGATTCTATTACTAAAACTCTGGCAGGTAGAGCAATCCACACTCAAACTGGATACACCCAAACAGAATATGCATTTTTTGTGACTATCTGAGTTTGGCATTTTCCTTCCACACTCAGAACATTGCTTAAAGCCTGTTGTAGAGGATTTTGTTTTTTTCTGCCATTTTCTATCAAAAAAGGAATTAGAAAGGCTGAAGGACAGAAAAAGGTGGTCAGAAAGAAAGCTCACACACTTTCACACAGTTAACAGAAACAAAATACCAACAATGGTAGTAAAATTACCAAGAGTTAAAGAGAAAGAAGGGACTACCAGCAGTGGTAGGGGAAAGAAATACCAGTGGTAAAAGAAACACTCACTCACAGGAAAAACTTTTAAGAAATTAGTTAAAATAACTATAAAGTACTTAGCTACCAGAGAGTCAGCTGGCGTGTCTTATTTGCAAGAGCGGCAAATGTGATCTGAGGTATTGTAGAAAAGTGCATTGTTGATAGATTAGCAGCTCGAGAAATTTTTTTGGCTGACACGAGCTTTATAAAGGCCAGATCAGTTCCGAGGAAAGGAACCGTAATCCACAAGTCAAGAATAGATGAAGACTGACAACATCAGATCAAACATTATACATTTAGGAATAACTCAATATTTACCTAAAAATCAGACCATTTTGGTTAAAGATTCACTAAACAATCCTCCTGACAATGACAGTGAATAAACAAGTGAAATAAAAACTACTGAAAACTAAAACAAACAACAAGGAAGATAACGACTTAAAGGAAAACTGTTTAATCGGATAGTATGGTAAGCGCTTTCATTCACAAAAACATCAGTGAACTTCTTCAGACATCTTATTCCGTTTACACCCACTCATATATACACAAGGAAGAAATTCACCGGACCCCCAAAGATTGTACACAGAAAGGGAGGTAATTTAAGAACTATACTTGAGAATGAAAAAAGGAAAAGTGTTAGACACCTGGGGATGTTTAAATGTGGGTCATGCCTCTATTGTAAAATGATTGATATTGGGCAAAAGTTTATGATAAGAAATAGAAGGTACGTTACGCAAAACAGGTATGATTGTAACACCAGGGGGTAGTGTACCTACTTAATTGCCAACAATACGTTAGTTTCTACATAGGTAAAACAGAACATAGGGTAAGAGAATAGATATACGAACACATTTATAGCATTAGTAAAGTGAAGGAAGGAAATGCTTTAGCAAAGCATATACAGAATAATCCGGGCCATAGGTTTAAATTTAGGATTATAGATTGTGTTGAAATGGGACCGAGAGGTGGCCCACTTGGTTTAAAACTTGAAAAACAAGAATTATTGTGGCAAATAGCAGTGAAAGCATATATTTACCCTGGATTAAATGATCAATGTTCTATAGCTAGTGTGTTGAAAATGAAGCGTTTGGTTAGATGAAAGGGGGTTTTTATATCTATTAATTTAATATAATATAATATTTTATTTTTTATTTTTCTCCATTTTTCTATTTGTGTATTAAGGTATAAATATATTAGTCATATTTAATATGTGTGAATGATTTGATTTGAGTGAAGGAATACTGTTGCTATGATTTAAGGACTATACTGGAATTTTTTAGAAAAATTATTTATATATATATATATATATATACATACAAATTTATTTACAAAAAGGGTGACTAGGAGGGAAGTGGTGTAATATGTAGATTGATTGGTTACATGTTTAGAACTGTGTATATATGAGTGGGTGCAAATGGAATAAGATGTCTGAAGAAGTTCACTGATGTTTTTGTGAATGAAAGCACTTACCATACTATCCGATTAAACAATTTTCTTTTAAGCCATTATCTTCCTTGTTGTTTGTTTTAGTTTTCAACACTGACAGTAACATAACAAAAGTACCTATAATTATGGGTAGTCAAAAGCCTCTCTATCCATCACCACACAGAAACAATAGCTGACAAAGTGCTAATCCAACTAAAATGTCTTACAAGCTATTACAACTACATCCAGAGAAACATCTAATTCTCACACTTGAATATGCTCTCCCAGTACTAGTACTAAATTCCTCCTATAATACATCCTTATTACAAGTGTCAGAAAAAAAATATTTCTCTTCATTTACCTAGGCAGCAACAGAAAACATCACTGTCTTACTATATCGAGGGATAATGTCAATCAATAGCAGCATGAACTACCTTCCTCCTTAAATGTTTAACAGCCAAATTACTACAACTGAACTACTTGCTTTCTTAGCAAATAATTTATAAAATACAGCTATGTACCAGTTTACCATAACATTAGATGTTTGAATAGATCACTGTTGCAATATTGCTTACTAATGAGATGTATCCTGCCAGGGATACCACATGTCTGGTCAGTTTACAAAAGCTTGGGTTCCTTCTTATCATGCATAATGTCTGACCTATGACCTGGGCACTAGACTATGTGCTAGCATGTACATAAGGGACACACAAGCACAACGATCCTCACAGCTTCCTTGCCACAGCAAAAGGTGTATAAGGCTAATGGCCTAGGAAAAAGGGCTGAGGTGCACAAGGGATGAGAGGTGAATAAGAAAAATAGGTTCACCTTAGCCAAGTGAAAGTAAACAGAATAAAACAAAGATGGAGAAGGAAGGAGGGTGAATATACTACAATAATGCTCTATCTGAACATCTATTGCTATGGTAAGTTCTTACACAACTATACTATGTCCTTCATTAGAACGCCATTGCATTATTACTTACTAATGGGTGATTTCCGAAGCTTTTATATAGCTTAGGAAGAGGCTTGAAAAGCAGAGCTGAAATCTAGTATCCCTTGAAGAATAGAAGTGAAAAAAAAAAACAGTTCTGGCTCTTGAAAAGGAATCGATCTTGTAATGCTTAGTAAAGCTGTGAACTACTCGAGTATAAACCCTTGAAAAAGGCTCCTGAAGAGACAATAGCTCAAGTAGAATTAGCTTTGACTTGACCATGGATGGATTTTCCATGGAAAGAGTGACAAAAGGATCTATCTGGAGATGGTTTGTTTTGACTCAGGAGAACCCATCTTTTTTTCCTTCAATGGAAACAATTAGTCAGACTGTCTGATGAACTTAGTTTTGTTGAAATAGAACCTTAGCTGCCTGTGAACATCAAGCAAGTGACAACCCCTCCCCCCAATTTTGAGGGTTAGGAAAAATGTAGGAAGATGAATAGACTGGTTTAGAGACATTTCAGTTACTACCTTAGCCATAAAAGAATGACTAGTCCTAAGAGTAACCCTATCCATATGAAAAATCAGAAAGGGTGGACAGCACATAAGAGCTTGTCAATATGATACTCTTTTAGCAGATGTCAAAGCCCTAACCCGACTGTTTTCTAAATACAGATGATAAGAAGTACAAGAAGCTGGTTCAAAAGTAGGAGGAAAGAATATTCTTAGAGTGGTGATATGATGGACATCTTTCAGGAACTGTCTGATCTCTTAACATATGGAAAGAGGGTGATTCATAAGCAAACAGGAAAACAATTGCTGATACGTGCCCCTTGGTAGACGAGTAAACCAGCCCTAAATTAATTATCTCACACAAATATTACAGGCTAATGGGGATACCAAGTTAATAAGAGCCATGCCCTCAGTTATGGCACTAAGCAGAAAATCTTCTCCCTTTCAAAATACACATTTTTCTTGTAGCAGTTTTTCTTGCCTACTTTATACCTGTAGCAAATGCTTATGATAAAGATGGCTGAAGGAGACTGGAAGTCTATCATCCAAACTGTCAACCTGAGAGTTTGCATGTTCTGATGGATAAGAGAGCCCTTTGTTGTATGGGTAGCACCAACCTGATAGGTAACATGTGATGACTGACCTGGCTACATGAAAAAGAAGGGAAAGCCAATGCTGTCTGGACCAAAAGGGAATCACCGGTACCTTTACTGAATTTTCAGAAGGACCTTTTGAATAAGGAGATGGGAGGGATTGCATAAAATGATTCCCTTTCCATGAGACTGATAAAATGTCCATTTTCCATGCTTCACTGCATGGAATTCTATAACAGAACAGTCTGAGGCATCTGTCAAAGTATAGGCAAAAAGATCTCTCTGTGGAGCTCCCTGCTGTTGGGTAGTTTGTAGGCACCCCAGTCTGTTCAGCATCCATTTCTGAGGGTCTGCCTTGGATCAGCATAGGTAATGTGCCACTGAGTTCTTCTCTTATGGGATGTAAATTGCTTGAAGAAAAAAATTGTGATGAACAACAATATCCTACACCATCAGGGTTGTCCTGCAAAGGGACACTGTCCTCCCTTGTTTGTTGATATACCATATGACCATGGTATTATTTGTCAGGATTTGTATGGTTCCTGTTAAAACCAGGGGTGGTGAAAAGTCTGTACAGTAAAGATCAAAGCTTTCATTTATTCAATATTTATGTGTTTCCATTTGTCTTGCCTATACCAGACTCCTTGGATTTTCATGCCCATTGATAAAATGCCCAAGCCTGGTCTGAAGCATCTATGGAAACACTCTAAAGGGGAGTAAGGACCAGAAAAGGCACACCTGGATTGAGTGTTTTCTGTTTGATCCGCCAATTAATTTTTTTCTTCACAAAAGGCAAGGGAGGAACTTGGAAGGTTAGAATATGGCAATGCTTTGTCCAAATTGATTTGTGGAACCACTGAATCTTTCTCATGTGGAGTCTGGCAAAGGGAATCATCTGTATTGTTGATGCCATGAGCCTCATGGTTCTCAGAATTTCTCTTGCAGAGGTAATTTCCCACTTTGAGAAGGCTGTGAAGTAAGAAGTCAGAAACTGGATTATTTCCTGAGAAGGAAAAGCCATAATGCAGTAAGTATCCATCTGACATCCTGGAAAATCTATATTCTGAGAAGGCTGAAGGGTGGATTTCTTCAGATTTAGACTAAAACCTAGGAAAAAGAGCAGATCTGTTGTAAACTGCAGGTTCTGCAACATTCTCTGAACTGAAGTAGCCTAGATAAAAAGATCATCTAAGTAAGAGCATACGTGATACTTTGGGGAGTCTGCATAATGCTACCATGGATGCTAGACATTTCATGAATACTCTTGGAGCTGTTGAAAGACCAAAATGCAAAGCAGAGAACTGAACATGAAATCCAAAAATACAAAATCTAAAAAGAAAAAAAAAATTCTGTGATTTGGTTGGCTAGGAATATGAAGGCAGACATCCTTCAGATGCAAGGTAAACAGATAAGCCTGTGGAAAAATCATAGGAAATATGCTTGGAGTGACAGTATTTTGAATTTTGGATTTTTTAAAAAAAATATTTAGGGTGGATGTCTAAAAATAGACCTCCGTGTACCCTATTTTCTTGGTACGAGTAAAAGTTTGGAATAAAACACCTTTCCTTTTTGTAGGAAGGGACTGATAACTCTAGTAAGGTTGGATGAACCAGGTGATGTTGAATTGTGGGTATTTGAGGAACAGCAGATGGAACTAGTGGGATATTTCAAATAAGTCTGTAACCATTTTTGATGATGTTCAGTATCCAGGTGCCTAATGTTATCATTATCTAAAAATGAAAGTACTGAGAAAGTCTTACTGAATGAATGATAGGGGTTTGCTTGAAGTGGAAAAAAGTGGGGCAGGAGAAAAGAAGGTAGGCATAAATTTGAACTTTTTTGTAACACCTTTAGTAAATTATCACTTAAGATACAGGCAAACATATTTTTATATAAAAGGAAAAAAACATAATAACCTGTTCCCAGTTACATACATTCTATGTCACATATGTTCTTCTGCATAATTATCGTCAGTCCAACATTACATAAGTTACTCAATTCCTGCCTTTCCTTAAACCTCACTCCTCCTCCAGAACATTATTCTTTACGTACTGTTTCAACAATGTCCATTTATTTTTGTGTAATTTGCTCCTTCTGTTTTCTAAAGATCCTAATTCCAGTTCTTTTGTCTGTATTATAATATTCAATACTTCAAATACAGTTGGTTTAGACATTGATTTCCATTTTCTAGTAATTGTTTTTTGGCAGACATCAGAATAAAACTCAACAAGGCCTTACTATGTCTAGCCAATTCAAATCCTATGTCCCAGCTGAAAAAAAACATTTCTTTAGTTACACCCATTTGCTCACCCAATACATCTGACAAGTGTACTCTGTAGGGAATCTTTAAAGTCTGCCAACTCATTACACTCCCAAAACATATGTTTCCAGTTACCTCTTTCTTTCCCATCACACCTCTAACATTTTCCACCTGAGGAAAAATTCTTTGGAGTTTCCTTGGGGTATAAAAATACCTATGCAAACATGACCAAGCATAAACCATAAATCTTCTAGACTTTGTTGCATACTTGGGAGCTACACATATGCCCTACCACTGTTCCCTTGTAATTTGCTTATCCAGTCTCACTTCCCAATCTTTTCTAATCTCATATAATTGATTCCTATGGTTATTGTGCAATATTTTATATGCCTAACTAATTACCCCCTTCTTAACAGCAGCTTCTGTTCTAGATTCAATGAAAAACTGTACCAGAGCAGGTCTTTCACTTAGGCTTCCCCTATCCCTTTTTTTGCCTATACTCTGAAGTCAAACCGTGGTATATAAGGAAGTCTGTAGCCTGCAGTCAAAATGTTTTCTTAGTCTCTCCCCATTCTATTACCTTTTCCTCTCTAGTTATTTGCTCTCAATATCTTGGTTCCTTTGACAGTTTTCTCCAATAAATTCCAGCCCCTACTTACCTATTCTTTGTACCCCTAATTGCAGAAATCCCTGTACTTCATTTTATCATGTCCCCATAAATATGTGTATTGCTGAACCAGTTAACGTCTGAGCACATAATTTAGCTCTAGCTTTTGCTTTATCTTCATAAATTTACATCTTGGAAAAAAACTTAAAACTGTCTCAAAATGTTCCACAACACTGAGATTTCCTTTTCCAGTTTTATCAGGTACAGAATAATATTGTCTGCAAATAAAGATAACTTTTATTGATTACTATGCCAATTATATCCTTGTATTGCTGAGTCCTTTATTTTTTATTTTTTGCCAATGGCTCTAAATATAAAGTGAATAACAAAGGGGAAGAGGACACCCCTGCCTGGTTCCTCTGTTCAGACACAACTTATCAGACAGGAACCCTCCCACTTTAATTCTTGCTTTGGATCCCTCATATAGATTTCTAATTAACCTTATTATTGTATCAGGAAATGCAAATAGTTCCATTGCCTTGCACATAAAATCCCAACTTACTCTGTTGAATGCTTTCTCTGCATCAAGACCCACCACCAACAGCAGTATGCTTTTACATTCTGCTTTCCTCTGGATCATCATTGTTCTATTAATGTTGTCAAATGTTTGCCTCCCCTCCATGAAACAACACTGATTCATATCTATCAATTTTGGCAATACCTTGGCCATTCTTTTAGCTGTTATAGACATAAACGCTATAACTGTGGTTTAAAATTGAAATGGGTCTATATACATCTGGGTCTGATGGGTCTTTGCCTTACTTAAGTATTATAGTCCCCACAGGTTTTCTCCAGGATTTTGATGCTTCCCCTCCTTTTAAAATACTTTTAAACAAAACCTTTCAGATCTTTATCACTTTTTTCCCTCCTAGCTTCCAAACGTCCACAGGAATGCCATCTGTTTCTGGAGGCTTTCTTGCAGATGTTACTGTTTCTAGCTTATCTCCTCTCCTCCTATCTTAATGGTTAGTTGTTGAGACTCATTTACCTCTAACCTTGGCATACTTAAGTCTTCCATAAATACTTCCATTTGTGCTGTTTTTTGATTTCCACATGTCTCTGCTTTACACAAAGTTTCATAAAATTTCCAAAATATCTCCAATATCTCCACAGGATCTCTGGTTATTTTTCATGTTATAGGCTCCCTAAGATTGGCAACACCCCCTTCTACTTTTTGTTGCCTAAGTCATTGAGCTAAAAGTTCTTGTGCTCTGGTGTTGTTATCAATAAACTCATACACATTATCAAGACATGCCTTTCATTACTCTTTAGCACTCCTTAGTTGCACCTCTTCTTGTTCTGTTAGACTCCCCTTATTCTGCAATATTTTAACCTTTGTCAGCCCTCTAAATAATTTATGTTACTTCTTAATCATATCTCTTTTTCTTTTATTTCTAGAATATTTTAAATCCCACTTCAATTTTATCACATTCACTAGCTATAACTTCTGAAGAAAGTTCAAATAATTTCCACTACACATTCCTTAAATTCTTCTTTTTTCAACAGGTAAATGGGAAAGCACCAGTGTCTCATTTTTACTTCATTACCCTGCATTTTTGTCTTAGTTTTTATTGGTGCTTGAACTGAAATAAATGTTGGATATATGTTGAAGTTTTCAATTAAGTGCACATGTTCCTGTGAAATATAATTTCTGTTCAGTCTAATTCAGTTATTGTACATCGAGAATAATATGTACATACTCCCCCAATTTCTTACTACTGAATTCACTTCTGCCATACCAAATAGTTTAATACATCTCTTCCAAAATCTACTCATTTTATTATATTTCCCTTCTATGTCCCCTGATGCAAATCAAGTTGCCTTCCCCACCTACAAGTAATATTCCCTGCTCAAAGCTGATTATTTCTTCCGAAATATCTTAAGCTCCATAATAGCAATTTTAGGTGTAATATAGGTGTTTAGGTGAAATGGCAGTGGCGTTTTTAACTAGATTGTTTAATGAAATCTTGGAAAGTGAGAGGATGTCTGAGGAATGGAGAAAAGGTGTTTTGGTACCGATTTTTAAGAATAAGGGTGATGTGCAGAGCTGTAGTAACTACAGAGGGATTAAATTGATCAGTCACAGCATGAAGTTATGGGAAAGAGTAGTGGAAGCTAGGTTAAGAAGGGAGGGGATGATTAGTGATCAGCAGTATGGTTTCATGCCAGGAAAGAGCACTACAGATGCAATTTGCTTTGAGAGTATTGCTGGAGAAGTACAGAGAATGTCAGAAGGAGTTGCATTGTGTCTTTGTGGATTTAGAGAAAGCATATGACAGGGTGTCTAGAGAGGAGTTGTGATATTGTATGAGGAAGTCGGGAGTGTCAGAGAAGTATGTAAGAGTGGTACAAGATATGTACGAGGGTAGTGTGACAGCAGTGAGGTCTGTGGTGGGAGTGACGGATGCGTTTAAGGTGGAGGTGGGATTACATCGAGGTTCAGCTCTGAGCCCTTTCTTATTTGTAATGGTGATGGACAGGTTGACAGACGAGATCAGACAGGAGTCCCCGTGGACTATGATGTTTGCAGATGACATTGTGATCTGTAGTGAGAGTAGGGAACAGGTGGAGGAGACCCTGAAGAGGTGGAGATATGCTCTAGAGAGAAGAGGAATGAAGCAAGACTAAGACAGAATATATGTGTGTGAATGAGAGGGAGGATAGAGGAATGGTGAGGATGCAGGGAGTAGAGGTGGTGAAGGTGGATGAGTTTAAATACCTGGGATCAACAGTTCAGAGTAATGGTGAGTGTGGAGCAGAGATGAAGAAGAGAGTACAGGCAGGCTGGAGTGGGTGGAGAAGAGTGTCAGGAGTGATTTGTGACAGATGAGTACCAGTAAGAGTAAAAGGGAAGGTCTACAAGAGGGTAGTGAGACCAGCTATGTTATATGGGTTGGAGACAGTGGCATTGACAAAAAGGCGGGAGTCAGAGCTTGACGTGGCAGAGTTGAAGATGTTAAGATTTGCACTGGGTGTGACGAGGATGGACAGGATTAGGAATAAGTATATTAGAGGGTCAGCCCAGGTTGGAAGGTTTGGAGACAAAGCCAGAGAGGCAAGATTATGCTGGTTTGGACATGTGCTGAGGAGGGATGCAGAGTATATTGGGAAAAAAGATGCTAAGGATGAAGCTGCCAGGTAACAGGAAAAGAGGGATACCTAAGATAAGGTTTATGGATGTGGTGAGAGAGGACATGCAGGTGGTTGGTGTGATAGAGCAAGATGCAGAGGACAGGAAGAAATGGAAACAGTTGATCTACTGTGGCGACCCCTGATGGGAGCAGCCGAAAGAAGAAGATAAATATATGCCAGAGTAGTCCTCTTCCCTTGCCATAGCCCCTTACTGCCACAAATCTATCATTATCTTTTTCCTTTCTATCACTATTGCAACTCCTTTAGCAATTAGTAAAATTTCTTCACTTTCCCTTTGTCCCTGATATTTTGCTGAATATCAGTCCTGAAAATCATTCTTTATCAAATTCACATGCTCATTTTTTCCAAATGTGTCTCCTGCAGCATTGCTATTTGGACTCTGAATTTCTTAATATAACTCAATACTCTTAGATATTTGCCTATACCTCTGAGGCCATTTGTGTTCCAAAATAATATGGCTAGCACAGCCATTATGATAAGAAATTATTCCTACAATTATACTTGACAGCTTTTTTAAATGTCTCTTTCCAGCTTTTATGTTACATGCACCAAATAATGTCTGGCAGGTTAATCTTTTTATAAAGTTGTTTCTTGTCATCTCCATTTGAACCTATGTCACATTTTTCAAGACTTTTTTTTAATGAAAACTGTGAAATAAAAAAAAAAACACCGTAGAATCTATTAACTTAAAACAAACACACACAGCTAAGTACATCTTCAAATAACAAGTTTCAACCCACCTAATAGGAGGAATTATCCCAAAATGACAGCTGTATCCACAGGCCTTACCAAATCTAAAATTAAGGTTATTCATACTAAAGCGCATGTTACAAGCCTGTTGTCCCACTTATGCTGATTGCTGTTTTTTCTTTTCTTATCTCGGTTCCCCTCCTAGACATGAAAAAAACAGCTTGTTTACTTTCAGAAAACATTATCTTAGCCTTAAGAAAAATTGCTCTGACTACCTTTAAATAAAACTAAATTATACACTATTCTAGCAAAAACATTGAAGCGTTTAGACTACTGGGAAGTCCAAAAAGAGAATCTTTTCCACTTGCTATTGTAGATTTTTCGAGTGGAAGTTCTATGGGATGAAGTCAAAATTTCTCGAACTATGGACGACAACCTGGGAGATCTAGCAATCACTGAAAGTGGAGAAACCATGTGGTCAGTTTCAGGCCCTGAAGGTTGGGATGTGGATGCCCCAATGGATGAGAAAGTAGATCTGAACTCAGATTCAACTTCATGGGGAGGCAAACCAGATGAGACCAAAGAAAGGTGAACCAGGTTTGTCAAGGCCAAAAGGGAGCAATTTGGATCTCTTTGCTTCACAACTTGAGAGATTTCTGCAGGAACTTGGGGATCAATGTAAGAGGGGGAAAGGCATAGAGTAGACTGGACGGCCAAGCATGCATAAGACAGTCCCTGGGGACTGTCTCTGAGGAGGGATCACAGCAAAATACTTGCTTCATTTGTTGTTGAGAGGGGATGCAAAGAGGTCGCAGCAAGGATAACCCCATTTCTGGAAAATCGCATCCACCATGGACTGATTCAGGGACCACTCATGAGGCATCAGTAGGACTTGGCTGAGCCTGTTGTCTAGAATTTTGGATTCCCCAGGAATGTGTGTTGCTACCAGAAAGTGGTTGGAAGAAATCAGCCACAGTCAGACTCACATAGCTTTTCAACATCGGGGGTAAGACCTGGTTCCTTCCTGTTTGCTGATGAGCCAAACCACTGACATGTTGTTTGGTGGATTGCAGTAGTTCCCTGAGGAAGAAAGCTATCTAGGTCCTGCAACACTAGAAGAACCAGTCTCATCTTGAGAACACTGATTTTCAACTTGGTCTCCTGGGGCATCCACATGCCTTGGATGGTCAGGCTCAGACAATGCCCCCCCCCCCGAACTGGGAGGCATCCATGGTCAATGTGGTGACTGGGGAGGGAATGACGAATGGGTGTCCTTGGGTGATCTCCAGTAAATGAAGCCACCAAAGAAGAGAGTCCTTGCACACAAGACAGGATGATGGGAAGGTTCAAGGGATTCCAGAAAAGAGACCACCGCATGTGGAAATGTGTCATTGGAAGAAGAGTTATGGTTGCTGCCATGTAGCCCAATGCTCAGAGAACTAGAGAAGCCAGGGGTTTTGAAGCACTCAAGATCTGGCTGACATGGAATTTTAGATTAGATACTCTATCCGATGTAAGGTAAATGTAAGACGTCCTTGTATCGTGACATGCCCCTATGTAATCTATGGTCTGTACTGCATTCAAGTGTGACTTCTACAAATTGACAGTTATTCTCAGTGTAGAGGCTAAGCTGAGGAAGTAATCCCTGGCATGGAGGAGTAGATGCCTGGTTGAGATGGTCAGGAGCCAGTCATCCAGATATGCCCTGCAGCTGGAGATGAGCTACAACTACTGCTAGACATTTGGTGAACATTCTGGGGACTGTGGTGAGACCAAACAGAAGTGCTCGAAACTGATAGTGAGTGGCTCTCAGCCTGAGATATAGAAAAGGCCTGGAGTGCCTGTCCATTTTGATATAATAGCATGCATCCTTGAGGTCTATAAAGCACATCCAGTCCCCCATCTTCAGGACAGAGAAGATGGATTGAATCATGATGACCATCCTGAACTTCATGTGTTTGACTGACTTGTTCAGGGAGGTCAGATCCAAGATAGGCCTCAGGTCCCCTGTCTTTTTGCGTACCAAAATGAATCTGGAGTAAATGCCTAATTCGACTTGATCGGGGGAACTTGTTGGATGATTCTTTTTTGCAGTAACTTTCTTATTTCTTGGACCATGTCCTCCCTCTGACTGGGTGGAACATTGGATAGGCAAAGTTTTTGTTTGGGAATGTCAGAAAAGGGAATGGAGTATCCTCTGGATATGATCCTTAGCACCCATTTGTCATTTGTAATGGCCTCCCAGGCTTCTGAGTGCAAGATGAAACATCCCCAGATTGCTTCCACAGGAAAGCAGTCAGGCAACACAGGATTGCTGGAAAGGAAAGGCATGTCTGGAGCAGGTTCCTGCAACTCTTGATTTTGCGGACCCCCTTCACCACGTGGGTAGCATCTACCATTCTGACTATATTTCCCATTGTATTGGGGGGAAAAGTCTCCCTGAGTGTCCTGGAAAGGGCCCTGCAACTTCTGAAATCACATTTTCTTACTTCCATACTAATTCCTGGAGAAGATCCACTGTGGAGTAGAAAAACGGATCCCGATGGCAGACAGGGTCTTGCAGTCTTTCTCACTCTGGGTTAAATTGTCACATACCGTGAGCCCAAACAAGGTAGAGTCATCAAAAAGGGCATTAATACAGGACTGTTTGAAAGGCTCAACAAAATCGCACAGCCTCATTCAGGAATGGCGCCATAGGGCAATGCCAGAACTGGCCACCCTTGAGGTACCCTCCGCACATTGGCTAGGGAATGTAGGGTGGCCAGCCTAGAGGAAACAGACTCTCATTCCTCGGCAGGCATGGACCCAGGGACCGAGCTAGAAAGTTCCTTAACTAAGTCTCTTTGTAGCTGGGTAAAATGGGATAAGTAGTTCAACACCTGACGTGCAAAGGCAGATGAGGTATAGACTCTAACGAAAGATGATATCATGTAGGAAAGACCCAACATAAACTTAAAGAGCATATTTATGACCACATTCTTGATATTAGGAAGATATTAGGAAGAAACAGACTAATAATTCATTATATAAGCATTTGGAAAAATACCCTGAACATTTTTTTTTTTTTTTGGGTTGGATGTGGTATACAAAAATTTGGAAGGTGAGTCATAAATAAACTGTGTGGCAATTAAAATTAAAAGCTTGTATGCCACCAGATCTCAATGAACAGATTTCACTAGCTAGTATTTAAAGACTTTTGTCTTATAAGGTTTAATTAATGATATCATCTTTTGTTATTAATATTTATAGGTTCATAGGTTCATACTAGGCTATCTGCCCTGGGGCAATTATAAGCCTAGCCCGATTCTGTATGGCTTACGCCACCCGTTGATTTGAGTATACTGTGCCCTTTTTAAGGTTTAGTTTACTGTGCCTCTGTCTAATAGTGACACGGGAGTAATCCCTGGGACAAACCTACGATCCCCTATCCACTTATCGAGATTCTTCTTGAAGAGATTCAGTGAGGTGCTCTGCCTCACATGAACTGGAATTCTATTCCAGAGCGAAGGGAGCCTCTGGGTTATGAACCTGTCCCTCCAGCAAGTTCTATTTATTTCTGTGCTGAGGTTCAAGTCCCTCGAGCGTGTGGCTCTAAGGGATTTAGATTTACTGAGGTGGAGCATATCCATTAATTCTGGATTTGACATAGCTTTGTATGTCAGGCATAGATCGTCTGCGAACTTGGTGAGCCATAGTCCTCCCACGTTTGCCTATACCTCAGAAAAGTATATACCGAACAAGAGTGGTCCCAGGACAGAACCCTGTGGAATGCCACTTGTGACAGGTTTCAAGTCTGACATGGCTCCAGCAACTCTCACTCTGTGGGTTCTGTCTTTGAGCCAGTTTGTGACCCATCTTGTGACATAGGGGTTTATATTTAAGCTGGGTAGCTTATCTATGATGCCCGAGTGGGGTTTTGTGTCAAATGCCTTTGCAAGGTCCAGATAGGCTGTGTGGACTACCTTCATCTGTGGCTTTGGTGACTGTTTCAAAGAAGTCAACCAGGTTCAAAAGGCAGGATCTGCCCTTGACAAAGCCGAACTGGGTAGGATCTAGTGTCTGTAGGTCCCCAATGTCTTTGTTTATGAGCTCCATGATGATCCTCTCCATACCCTTGCAGACTAAGCTAGTCAGGCTTATGGGGCGATAGTTTCCAGGGTCCGTAGAGGCTCCACCTTTGTGGAGTGGGACCACTGTTGCTGTACGCCATTCTGTGGGCACATATCCTGTAGTGAGGCTGAGATTGTATAGCTGTTTTATTTGAGGGATTAGTTCCTCTTGTAGTTCATGTAGGACTCAACCTGGGACGCCATCTGGTCCCATGGAAGCAGTGTTTTTTGCTTTGGAGAGGGCAGCCATCACCTGAGCATCTGAGATGTTTGGGAGGCAGCCCTCTGTCGGGATAGATACTTGCTCTTTTGGGGGGGGGGGAGTTTGCACTGAACCTGTCTGCCAGGATATTGGCGATGTCTGTGGGTTCAGTGTATTTTATCAATTTAAACATATCATATATGTTTTTGACTGAGTATTTTTTTATGGTTTTAAATGAGTTTTTATATGTGGTCATTGATTTTATTATGGATTTGTATTGATAAAGTATGACATGATTTTTTGTGAATGGGATAATAGGGGGTATGTTTGCAATGTTTAATTGAGTCTAAAGAAGTCTGTCAATTAGCTGGCTGAAAGTGCTTAATCTGTGTAATAAATTCTCCTGGAAGCTGCAGTGTTTTCTTGGACTTGTTTTTTGCTGTTAAGAGTTTGCTCCTCAAAGACACCAGCAGGATGAGCAGGTCAGCTGGGGGGGGGGGCACCCAAGTAGTAGATGGGCCAGCTCCAAAAGCCTCCCACAATGTTGGGTAGTGATTTGGGAGACCCTTCGGCTTGCTCAAAATTAGTATCTGTAGTGAGAATTTCATAGGGGAATCCACGTGCCTCCTTTTACATGGCCTCTTCTGAGGGACCTCCTTGAGGGGACACTCTGGGGAGGTGTTGGAAGAAGCTTGGGGATCCACCGAGGGAACAGTGTGGAGGCTTTCCAGACTGGCTGTCCATGTGGTCATTCAGAGGTCTCAGGCACAGTTCTAGAGTGAGGCAGGGGGAGCTCCATTATGGTAAGTGCTGAGGATCTCCTAGGAATGGAGATGACCCTCTCCATGACCTTAACACAGAAGGACTCTGAACCACCTGGAGATGTCTTGCCAGAGCCAAAGGCATCGGAACAGACACCTCTGGGAGAGAACGCGTTTTCAGCTCAGAGGGAGGAGACTGAGCTAAGCTGACAAAGGCCAAAGCCCCAAGGGAAAGAGATGGGTCTGAAAGCTTAGGAGTCAAAGTCAACCCCCAAGAACCGACCACAACACTAAGACACACTTGGAACAAAAGCAGTCAGAGCCGAGCAAGTCAGGGAGAATGTTGGAGGCAAAGAAGACCCCAGCACTGGGACCCAACGGAACCAACAACTCTGAAACCAAGGGTCGAATTGGAGAAGGATCTATTGGTTGGAATGGGCTGAGCCTCATGGATCTGGAAACAGACTGGGTGGACACAAGTCCCATCTGGATCTGTGTCTTGTGGAACTGCCTCATAAGCTTACCAACATCTTTAGAGGCCAAGACCTAGACAAAGCAGAGGAAGGAGGCCGGGGGATCTCTGTGGGGAACGGGACAGAGACCTCCTTATAGGCACTGGCAAAGAAAACCCCGGCACTGACAGTGTTGGAACCGATGCCGAGGGGTCACCACTCAGCCCCATAGCAACTAAGGAAGAACAGGGAGGAGGAGAGGTTGAGGTCAGACAGCTTGGAGCTGAACGAGTCAGTTCCAATGGTCTAATTTTCTTCCTGGGTGGTTCTGAGGAAGACTGCGAGGGAGATGGTCTCCTGGACTCCCGGGAGTCTTTGGGCTTTTTTGACGGGGGTTGAGTCCCTGATGTCAAAGGGATCTCTGAGGTGGCAGTAGAAGGAAGCAACCCTTTTAAAATGAGTTTACTTCTCCTATCCAACAGAACCCAGGGATGAAAAGCCCTGCAAATGTCACAAGGGGCATCCAAATGGAGGGACCCCAAACAGTACATGCACTCCTTGTGGGCATCAGATAAGGGGATCTTCTGCCCATGGGAAGTGCACTTTTTAAAGCCTAATGGCTTCTGATCAGCCATGAGGAAGAAAAGGGAGAAAAAGAAGATGAACTAAAGGAAGAAATGAGAAGTTTTTTTTTTATAAATAGCCTAACTGATAGAATCCCAAGAAAATAGAAAGGGACAAAAATGGAAAAAAGTCAAGAAGATAAGTAGGAAAGGCAACAATAAGAAAAAAGACTCGCCAAAAAACAATGATGGAGAAGACCACTCCAGAACTAGATGCTAACACTAAGCATGGCAAACAAGATCTGAGGTACTGTGGAGGAACGGGGCATTTATGGGTAGGTAGGAAGAGCACAAGTCAGGAGTCTCGAGCTGGAAGAAGGCAGACAGTTGGTTCTGAGCATCGGAACCATATTCCCAGAGGTTAATGGAATGAAGTGGACAACATCGAATAAACTTGTTTTTAGATTAAGACAAGGGCATTAAACCAGAAATTCACCTAGGCATAAGTAAGAGAAAATATTTAAACTCCACACATACAATAATCAGTGCATTTTTAAATCACATGCACCACCCTGACAACCTAAGATTACAGCATATTAGCTTAAACATGCTTTTGTCCAGCCTTTCTTCTCTTTTTACATTGTAATGCATGCATTTCTTAAAACTAAAAAAGTACTTGCTTACATATACAACAATGACTGAAAAGACTCACCCTCACCCCTTCATTTTAGATACTCTTTGACTGCATACTACAGAAATCTGTTTTACTATATAACATGCAGTTTATACAAATACTTTAAAGAACAAAAATGATTTTACTTACAATTACTTTTTTTAGTGGGATATAGGATTTAAGAAAGACAAAAAATTCCAATATTTCTCAGCCACTTTTTTTTGCAAACCTACATTTCACTGATGTGATTGATGCTTTATAGTCTTCCTGTTCATCTCCATCTCCCAACACCAGACTCTGGTTCAAGTCAAAGGTACTCCCAATTCTTCTAGTCAGCTCCTGTGCTTTTTTCTGTCTCTCAAGCCTTTTTCTTTGTAAAATTGGAAAAAGTTTCACTGGCAAGGTCTATGAGCTTTATTGTCAGAAGAATAAATTGCAGAGCCCCCTTTTCTTTGATGGTTCACATTTTGTTGGACAAACTTTTTTATTTCCTCCTTAGCATGTTCTGCATTAAAAATATCTTTGATATTCCAGGAAAAATATTCTGAAGATAGCTGGATACAGCAGCTTGAATTTCAAACCAGGCTCTCAACATTCCCTGACTGCTGGAATAAATGTATTACTCTTCTGCCTGGTGTACAATGAATAATCATTTTTCACAAATAATCTATTGTCTCCAATTTTTAATACTTTGAATACTTTGCCTTTCTGCAACAGTTTTGTCAAGATCAACTCTTTCTGTTAGTATGAATGCATCTTTATTAATACAGGTCTTGGCTGTTTTCTCATGACCAGCTTTGGAAATACATATGATGTGCACTTCCAGTTATCAAATCCTGCTGTTGAATAGTAGTCCAGTTGCTTATTTGTGCTTTCATAAAATTAACACAGTCTGTTCCTTCCAGTTTCTCTGGTACAGTAGAAAATCTTAGGTTTTCTCTGTATGCTTTATCCTCTAACTGTACCATTTTTTTGAACTAGCTCTTCTTGAGAAGTGCCATACTTAGCTTTTTCTTCATTTTGACCTTTGATTTTTGCAGTTTTGTTACCTCATCTGAACAGCTGCTTAAAGCTTCTTCCATTTTTCCAGCCTTTTGTTATTTGAGCTGATATACTCCTTCAATGCTTCAATTATTTTAATCACCTTATGACTACATTTGATTTATTTTTTCTCTAAATTAATGGGACCCACCAAACCTGGAGCTTGAACTGTTTTTTGCTGAACGTCTGTAGGATTCTTCCCAGTCAGTGTTTTCTCTTCACCTTTTCTAGTTGATTTTCTTTCAGTCTTTCTAAATTTATTTTTTGCTGGGATATACACAATGTACTTACTAGCCTGTAATTGAATTTTACTAAAGATGGCAGAATTACTCGCCCTTGTTTTTCAGTTTTTTTGTTCAAACTGGGTAAGCAGAAATCCAGCTGCTGATCAGTGTGCAGCTATACTGGAAAACCGTAACTCTGAACTTTTGTCACTAAAGCCTTGCTAAGGCTTATCCTGCCATTTTTTTCTTAGTGAATTTCTTCCCTTTTGTTGGGATTTTTGTTTTTATGGAAAAAGATCCGGCTTTAGAGTGGTAATTTCTTTGGAACTTAGAGGATTCTTCCAAGCAGTGTTTTCTCTTTGCCTTTTCTAGTTAATTTTCTGTCAGGCTCTCTATAAATTTCGTCTTTGCTGGCATTCAGACAGAGCAAACTATGTAAGATATTTTATTGTCAGAGTCAGGGATATCAGAAATAGCCTTACTCATGTTGTCAAAAATAACTAACAAATATCTAGTCATATGAGTCTGGTAGTATTTCAAAGAATGAAAGAGTTGCTGAGTTGTACATTTTCTTTACATGCTTGGCCATAGAACCTAAGGAGGCCCTGTCCCTGGAGGCCAAATCCACTTTGTACTGCGTAATAAAAGTATGAGGAGTGGTCCAAGTAGCTGCTGCACAAATATTATCCACAGGAATTCTGGCTTGAAAGCAGGAAGACGCAGCCATTGCTCTAGTGGAATGCGCCTTCACTTTGAATGGTAATTCTCTGTTATTTGAGGTATAGATGAATGTAATGCAGTTTGAGAGCCAGTTGGAAAGAGTAGTTTTTGAAACTGAGCTACCCTTTTTGTATCAGAGAAGAATACGAATAACTGGTTAGATTTTCTAAAATCTTTGGTCCTATGCAAACAGAACCTGAGTTGTCTATGCACGTCTAGTTGATGTAATTTGTATTCTGCCTTGTTGCTGTGATTAGGAAAGAACATTTATGTTAGTTGAAGAAGAGACTTTGGGTAAAAATGATGGATTAGTTCGCAAGGATACCCTATCCTTATGAAATAGAAAGAGCTTGCAACACTGATACTCTTCTAGCAGATGTTACAGCCTCCAGAAAAATGGTCTTCCAGGAAAGGACCTTGAGGTCTGAAGATGATGAGGTGGTAGCATGAGGTGAGACAGAACAAAATTTAAATCCCAAGGAGAAAGGGGTTCTTTAAAGGGAGGTCTTAATAAGGAGGCACCTTTCAGGAAGGGTCTACACAACCTGTGTGGCATTAAGTTCGAGATAGACTCATCAATGTGGAAATTTGAGATTGCAGTAAGTTGTGCTCTGATGATTGCTGCAGCTGAACCTTGTTGGAAGAGTTCTGCCAAAAATTCCAAAATAGAATGAATGGGTGCAGAAAAGGGATCAATATTCCTGTTTTGAGCACAAAGGGAAAACTTTTTCAATTTGCTAGAATACAATTTTCTAGTGGAAGCTTTATGAGAGGACATTAAGATATGTTTAACTGTAGGACTAAAATTCTGAAGCCTGATTAAATTGGGAAGTGGAGCAGCCAAGCTGTCAATTTCAGGGTGTGGAGAGAAGGATGAAGCGCACCTGGCATATGTGTCAGAAGGTCTGGAACTGGGTCCAGAGTCCAATGCTTCTCCTGAAGATGAGACCAAAGGAAGGGGAACCAAACTTGACGAGGCCAGTAAGGAGGAATGAGAATTGTCCTGCTTCCCAAGGACTGTGCTTTCTGAATGACTCTGGGTACAAGAGGAAATGGAGGAAAGGCATAAAGAAGTCCCGAGGGCCAATTGTGAGCAAGTGCGTCTCTCGGTGTCTCCCCCGGAGGGGGGATTAGGGTAAAGTAATTGCTGCACTTGGCATTCATGGGAGTGGCAAAAAGATTGCAGCAAGGCAGACCCCATGTTTGGAAAATCATTCCCACTACATTCTGATTGAGTGACCACTCATGAGGCATTAAAATTGCCCTGCTCAGCTTGTCTGCTATCACGTTGGACTTCCCCAGAATGTGCATTGCTATTAGAAAGTGCTGAGAAGAAACTGCCCATTGCCAAACTCTTATGGCCTCGCAACAAAGGGGGTAAGATTTGCTCCCCCCCCGATTGTTTATGTACCAAACCACAGATATATTGTCTGTCTGTATCGCAATTATCCCTAGAGGCAGACAGTCGTGAAGCGCTTGCAAAGCAAGAAGCACTGCTCTCATCTCTAGGACATTTATATGAAAGTGAGCCTCGTGTTCTTGCCATGTACCTTGGACTGTTCTCCACAGATAGTGCCCCCTCCACCCTATCTGGGAAGCATCCGTGGTCACCATAGCTATGGGTTGTTGTGGAACAAAGGGTCTCCCTATGTTGACAGGGCAACAAGGCAGACTTTTGAAAGTTAACTGTAATACCAAACTGAGTGCAAATGTCAAAGTTAGATCCCTGGCTTGTTGGAGTAGATGCTTGGTGGTGGCAGATAGGAGCCAGTCATCTAGATAGGGAAACACTCAGAATCCTAGACGCTTCAGGTGAGCCGTGACTACTGCCATGCATTTGGTGAACACTCTGGGGGCTGTAGTGAGACCAAAGGGCAGAGCTCAGAACTGATAATGATTGGCTCCCAGCCAGAAGCATAAGTACCTTCTCGATGTCCTGTCTATTTTTATGTGGTAGTAAGCATCTTGAAGGTCTATCGAGCACATCCAATTGTCTTTCCCTAAAAAGGGAAGTATAGACTGCAGTGTCACAATTTGGAACTTTGACTTCTTGTCAGATTCATTTAATTTGCTTAGGTCTAAAATGGGTCTCCAGTTTCCTGTTCTTTTTGGCACCAAAAAGAATCTTGAGTAAGTTCCGAATCTTATTGGGTCTGTAGGGACTTCTTGGAGTACTCTTTTGTGCTGCAACTTTTGAATCTCTATAGTTGCTTGCTCCCTTAGATTGGGTGGAACATCAGGGATTGTTCTGGTTTGTGGAACAGGACTGGAAAATGGAATGGAGTATTCTCTGGATATTATTTTTAGTACCCATTTGTCTCTTGTGATAGTTTTCCAGGCTTCTGGGTACATGGATAAACGTCCCCCAACTGCCTCCAGAGTACAGCAGTTGGACTTCCTTTCAGGAGCACTGATAAGGGCATCTGCAAAAGGAATCACATCACCCTGGTTCTGCGGGCCCCCTCTGCCTCTGGGGTGGTGTCTACCATTGTTACCTCCCCCTCTGCCCCTGGGGAAGGAATCACCCTGTGCATCCTGGAAAACTCTCTGGGATCTTTTGAACCACATTTTCCCACTCTTCTGACCTTTAGGATAAGGTCTTGAAGGTACGGAAAAACATACTCCAACGGCAGAGAGAGTTTTTCCTTCCTGTTCCATCAGGTGAGAGTGTCTTTTACTTTTGTCCAAAGAGTGAGGAAATGTCAAAAGGGGCATTAGTAAAAGTAGACTTAAAGGGCTCCACAAAATTGCACAAGAGCATCCAGGATTGTCTCCTAAGGGAAACTCTGGAACCCGCTGCCCTGCTCGCTCCATCAGCTGTGTAGGATATCAGCCACATGGAGGAGTTGACGATAGAATTTAAGGTGGATAGCTGGGAGGAGACCTTCTCATTCACTCCCGCAGCTAATGTACCTTGTAGAGTATCTCCTAGCTCTTTCAGCAGATCTCTTTGTAGCCTTGTAAAGTGAGATAGGTAGTTCAGCGATTGGAGTGAAAATGTCGCTGATGAAAAGACATACTTCCTGTATCTGTCCATCGTTCGAGAGTCTTTATTCTGAGGCTGAACAGATGAGGATGTCTCTGAAAGTTCCTTCTTGGTGGCTGCTGCCACCACCATAGCATCTACAGGTACCTCCTTAGTGAGGAAATCCTTTAACAAAGGAGTTGACAAGAATTTGTTTGGCCTCCAAGGGACTGGTTCCATTGTTTCAGGTGACTCCCATGCCTTTCGACTAACCAAGTTCATTAGCTCATCGAAAGGCGGAGACACCCAGGAGGCTGAAGATTAAGATCCAAAAGCCTTCAGGTACAATGACTCCTCATCAGAAGGGTTGGTGGCCTGCCAGCCACCTCTCTGCTTAAGGATCTCTAGAATATCTGCAAATGAGATACCATCAGAGGAACACCTTGGGGATCCTTACGACTTCTTGAGGTCAGTGTCTGAAGTGACGGACTCATCTGGAGAGTCTACGTGCTTCCTCTTGCAAGTTCTCTTCCGAGGTAACTCCTCAGAAGGATATTCTGGGGAGGCCTGGGAGGAGAGGGGTTCGCCCAATGGGGGATCCTGAGGCTCTGGATCTCTGCTGTCCTGTGGAATGGGTGGTACCGAGACAGTAGCCGGTGCCTTAGGGGAACGAGTACTAGTATCCCTCTGTGGAGCTGTATGGGTAGACAGCACACTCCTCATCAGCTCAAAGGAGGATCCCACAGACTCCGAAGACTCCCTCGGCTCCGAGGAGACAGAGGAAGGCACCGGAACCAGCGAGATTGGACTTGAGGCCGATGTAGGAGCCGAGCTAACCTGAGCCGATGCTCCGAGGGGCAGGCTCGGCACCGAAGATGATCGGAGCCGAGACCCCCCCCCCCGGGGCTGACTGGGGAACCTGGCTCCCAGACTCTCCGGATGGCACAGAGAGTGTCAAAGCAGAAGTCGGCTCCATGAACACTGAAGGGGGTCTTGGAATCCACGGATCCACAGTAAGTGGTACCAAGCACTCTGGCTCCAAAGGTCCAGCTTGGCTCTGAGGAGGAACAATAGTGGGTACAATTGGTACAGTAGACTCCGGGACCAAATGGGTCAGGGCCAAAAATAATTTAGTTAGTGCCATCGACTTGAAGAGTCTGTGCACCACCCATTCCACGTCATCGTCCAAAAAACTCCTGGTGGATCTGGAGGATAGGGATGGAGAACAAGACCTGTGCAGAATGGGAGATCTCAGTGTCAGAGAAACTGGTGAAATATCCATGGACCGAGAATAGGTATCTTGCGGCTCCGAGGACTTTGGAACCAAAGAATCAGGCTTGTCAATTAGTATAACCTCCGATGGCTCAAGGACTGTGGAGCCGAGGAGGTAGTGGCCTTAAAAATTTTTGGTAACTTGACTGGCGGCTCCAACTGAGCCAATGTTGCAGGTGACTGTCTCTTTTGTTTTTTTTTTCCTTTTTGGAAGACGGAGAAGAAGAAGACGAAGAAGAACTGTGGATAGCTTCCTCAAAAGTTGGCTTTAAGAGCCCTTTAAGGATCAATTTGTTTCTCCTTTCTTGAAGAACCCTGGCACTGAAGGAATGACAAAACATGCAATCCTCTTGTAAATGAATTGCTCCAAGGCAATACACACATATGACATGACTGTCTGTGATAGACATTTTTGTGAACACTTCTGGCATTTTTTAAAGCCCAAAAGATAATGCTCCCTCTCCTTTGGGTCTTTAGACATGATAAAGATAAGACCACAACATAATAACAAGAAATTCTAACTAATGAACTACTTAAGCTAAACTGAGTAGTTAACTAGGGGAAGCACGAAGGAGACAGACAACAAAGGAGTAAAATAGGGCCTCTAACTCAAATGGCCCTGTTTTCCAGACAAAATAACATAATAACTACAAGCCCTCTAACTAAAATGGGCAAAAAGCTCTCTAACTTACATGAACTACTAATTAACTATGATAAGACACAACAACCACTACAAGGGATACAGTTAGCCTACGAATCGACGGCCAAAAGAAAACTACAATGCAAGAAAGGCACAACAATTTAGATATTACTAAATACTAAGCTATCTATTATAAAACAGAACAGGATTACATGTTCTAAAAAGAAATATGAAGAAAATTTTTCACAGCTTAGCCACGGCCAAGATGAGCACATCCAACCTCATAAAGCGGCAAACGAGATCTGGGGAATTACAAAACTGCATTATGGAATACCTACTTGCCACGAGCCAAGTTTGAGTCTTTTAGCTGTGTATTTGGCCGAGTCAGAGCCAAGAATCGGCTCCGAACCCATCATTGTAAGAATGAGGGTGAGATAGGACAACATAACATCATCTTTTTTGAATGTCTGAAACCTATTTCACTTCCCAGTGGAAGTGCTACATAATTTTCAGAATAGTACCAGCAAATGACAATCCTTCCAAAGTACAGTCAGGAGACAGTGTCTTCATCTTCTGACTCAAATCATGTAGGGGCATGAACCTAGGATGACTAGGTTAAGGATTCAAAACCAGAATCTGAAGATTCCTCATCTTCAAAAGAGGTATGTCTCTTCCTTTTTTAGGGGTAGTAGAATGAGGAGGTGAGAAGAACTGTTAAAGATTCAGAGTCATAAGGGCTTTAAAAATTCCTTGGGAAAAACAGTACCATTCATATTACAAATTCATTCTTGCTTCCAATTTTAAGGGGTATCTGCAGACAAAAGATGACAGACTCCTAACCTACCTCAAAAAGGGTATCGGGGAATCTTTTTGAATGAGAACCTGTGGTATACTATCTGGTATCACAGAAATAACCAGCCCGGGATCCCCCTTCTAGCCCTGCTGACCATCTGGTCAGTTAGGTGACAGATGCCTAAAGTCTGTGCTGTGCCTTATCATCCCCAGGAGAGTCTGATATAGCAAGAGCATGAGAGAAGTCAGTCTGCAAGTTTATCCTGTAACAGCAGAAACCTTAGACTGTTTATGCTTTATAATTTTCTTATGGAGCCTCTGATAGATATCCATGAGTGATGGCTCAGAGTTGTTCCTGTCTTGTGCTAGTTCTTCAGTGTTTTTATTCTCAAGGTAAATCTTTAAAAAAGCTAAGTGACTTCTGATACTTTTTGGGACAAAGAATGTATAAATAGAACACTCCTTAAAATTATGGTCCACACCCAAACAAAATAAAAAACATGGTGTAATTATCCTTATAGGGGATCTACTGGTCACAGTTCCTACTCTTAGCTGACATGAAATTGAGCAATTTTTTTGTCATAAAATAAATGAAATAGTGAGGGTCCCCAGTGAGGATACTTATATGTCCGCAATGAATGAAAACTGGCACAAGCCATACGACTGACAAGAAAGTTTTGAGGAACTTCATACTCCTACATCCCTTATTCACCAGCATGTAGTCTCATGCATGGGTTATGGGCTGGGCATACAGCATGAAAAAAAGGAGCTCCAAGCTGCTGCAAACTGTCTGGATGTACAGCATCCTTAGCAGGATACATCCCACTAGTAAACAATACTGCAACAGTGATCTAGTGAAGAACATTTAAAGACATCTTAATACTTATGTAATCTTGAAAGAACTCAATCAAACCAGCATTTCATTTGGCATTATATGAAACAAAATTTTCCAAAATGGCCACAACAGTTGGAAAGGTCTTTTATAAAACATCAGATACTCAACAGACGATTGAATTTTTAGGAAAATGTCTTTAACAATGTCTTAATGAAGCCTGTAAATGTAACTTGCCATAGTCCAGGCTAGTTTTCATAAGGCATTTTCTTTGATATTAATCAGCACAGGCCAATTTTTCTAACCCTTTTCACACATGCTTCGGGTATGTGCAGAGGTTAATTCTCTGCTTATTAGAAGTGTACACCCACAAATAAGGCCTTCTAAATAAACTACTGCACATGTATCTGCAAACCTGAGGATTTTTACACTAATTTGTCAGACTAGCTGCTTTCTGTAACATGCTCCTGAAGTTATAGTCCTCTGCATAATTATGATGTAAACAGAAACTTTTTTTACTGATTTACCTATTTTTTACAATCTATGTAACTCTAGGCTAATATTGCTTATGTGATTTATTTAACTCTGTATGACAATATGTTCTTGTTGTACATTTGTTACTGCTATTTGGCTCAGATTGTGACTGAACAGGATCTGCTGACCAAACTCATCCTCTCGCTCAATTAATCTAAATAAATAAAGTACAAATTCTGAGACACATCATTCTTTAAAACACATAGATCAATGGTAAAAACCAGAAGAGAGAAATATTTTCTCCTTTCAGCTAAAAATAACATATAGCTATAATAAAACTGTTGATGGGGAAGAAAATAAAATCTTTCCTCAAAAAGCCCCTTTCTACCTCTGGTTCCAATTTGCTAAGGCTAGAAGGGATATTATTCCTCAGACGTGACACACAGAGGCACAGCTGTCTAAATCAGTGTCCTGTGCTTGTCCAGTGAGCAAGAGCCAATTGAGTCCAATCTTTGCACCCTGCCCCAGACACTCCTTCCTCTCATTTAAAAAAATATATATTTTGTTTCTTTTAAACTGTTGCAAACTGCTTGCTACAAATGCAGCAAGCAGTTGCTAAAGTTTGTGCCACTCAAGAAGTGCTACAGCACTCAGGTTTTACTTAAAAAAATATTTTTTATGTTTAAACTGTAGCTTGCTGCTTGCTACAATTTAATAAGCACTTGCTACATTTTAGTCCACACAAGGAGCACTACAGCACTCAGGTTTGACGGCAAATGCAATACTGGCTTTTAATAACCATTATGCATTAAGGAGTAATTGGGATCAGTGGCTTACACTTCCCCCAACACTTTGCACCCAAGGCAGTTACCCCTCTTTCCTCACCCTAGCTATGCTATAGATGAGAACTGAAGCTTTACACAGCCTGGGTATAGTAATTCCTTTCAACAGCTGGACTGGGAGATATGTAAATGTCAAGTGGTCACTCCTTTCATCTGATATAGAGGCTTTTCCCTAAGAAAAATAATAAGAAGAATACAGTATATACATTTAAGAGAATCTTGTAGGAGCATTGACTAAATGTTTTTTCTTCAAGATTAACAAGAACAGTATTTACTTTCCAACAGCAGTAACTAAAACAAGCTTGACACCAAGAAGGTAAGCAAAGGTACTACTGTGAACATTATTACCTGAATTCCTGTTTTCCTTTTTCCTTTTACTTGATTTTTCTTTATTTTCTGTGTTCTTTTCATCTTCTGTAGGATCATAAAATATAACATTAAACACTGTAATTAAACAGCCAGGGAGATATAACTAGAATGTAAGCAAAAACATTGTGGAAGTATTGATTGAAATCTTGGGATAGATTTTAAAACCTTCTATCACGTTCCTTTATGAGCAATACAGTAGATGTTGTCAAAAACGGCAATATAAAAACACAAATCATTAAAGTCAAAATTGCAAGAATGTTTATATTTGATTCAAAGTGCTAAATGCACATTTGCTGTGTTACATTTAAAGAGGTTCTAGTTTATTTTCTTGAAACACTTCCCTAACATATTTGACTGAAAAGCCCAAAAGAATTAAACACAGTGGTACAGTCAGCTAGAATGCAGACTAACAGAGATTAATTTGTAAAAATAAATAATAAAAACAGCTTTCCTATCAAATATCTTGGTTACCTTTACCAAGCCAAATTCTTCCTAACCACCGATATGGGTCCAGTGAAACAATCTGAATGATTCCAAAACAGAGATGCTGACCCATACTCTAGACACTCCTGCCGAACCAGCATTCATATGTACTTGGAATAAGGCTTACATAACTTATCAGGATGTAGCTGTAGGATTCACACTACAAAATACCCTACTTGCTAATTATGCTGATTTGCAAACTAGGATGCTGAAAAACATTTAGGGCTGTAAATGATACATTTCTCCTTGAAACTTGCAGACTGTTAAAATTGTATTCTTCCTTAGGGGACTTCATATTAACTCACAATACCAGACACCATCACAGACAAGTTTATTAAATAGCAGAATAAAACTAGCAACAATTATACATATCTACATCAAACTCTCAAGCAAGTTCCTGCTCACATGGAAGCAAGGCTTTTAATAATTAGAAATATATGACACTATAACAATAAGGACATATACATCATATAGGTTAACCCATTTTTACTAACCTCCATGGTAATCTATGAAAGCTTGGATTTAAAGTTACAGGACAATAGTGTCACTCTTTTACAACATTATGATATAGTGCAGTGCCAAAGGTGTCCCCATCCTATGATCAATATTTTCAAGCTGTATCTGGCTCATTTAGACTCCTTGCCCAATCCGGATGTAGTTAGTCGTCCTCTCTTTTAGGTCTAGTGTACTGTTGACATCCCCATTTTCCTTGAGTTCTTCAGACTTGACAAATGGAATAATTTTAAGGCTTTCATCTCCCATACACAAGGAAGAATATTTGATCCTAACCTCCAGCCAATGCCTGTGTGTAGTTTGTTAGTTCTACTTTTGTTGAGTGTCTCAACCCCAAACTCACATGAGAATGGAATTGTGGACAGCAGCACAGACTCTAAATAGTACCTATTGTTGGAAGAGTTGTACATACCAACTATTTTGGGCATCAGCTGTAGTGAGCAGTATCCTCTAGATATAAGAAAATTGATCACAAACTGTGCACCATATCAGGGCTAGCTAATCAACAGTGTAAAAATTGGCTCTAGATGATTTGGTTGTGTTAATTAATGTTGCCAAAAATGGGCATGGGTTTTTGCCAGTGATAAGTGGGTTGGCAACACACCCTACATCAAGAACCCATTCTAATTGTAGGAGGGGGTCTATATGCCCTTACTGACAAATGTGTGCCCACAATAAAGCCGTGTAGCCCAGGGTCAATAAGTTACTGACTGGTCAATGTCCATTTCAGCTGTCCAGCTTGGCTTACCTGGATTAGCTCTGTTGAACAAAAGCTGGGTGTAAAGAAATATTAACTAAGGATTGTTACACTCACAATAGGATCACTGACAGGAAGGAGCTTGGAATTAGGTGACATCATGATAAGAAGTAGGCTGGACAACCTCTATATTCAGGAGATGAGTTTGAAAGGCAGTGCAGCAAAGCCACTTGGCTTTACATCCAGAGTATTCTACTTAGGGGATGACGTACTAGAAGTGGTCTGGGAAAGGCTTTAGAAGACAGTGAAGGATGTTATCAGAATTCATGACAGACTTATGGCAAAGAGACTCCAGTGTAAGAACAAGGCACTATTCATAATCACAGTATATGCACCACAATAGGGTTGTGAGAGTGAGGAGAAAAATTCATGTAGGTAGGAGTTACAGGACCTACTAGTTAAATCAAGACAACATGAGTTGGTGTTGATAATGGTGACTTGAAAGTACATACTGAGATAGACAGAACAGGATATGAGGATTGCATGGGTCAACATGGGTGGGCAACAGGAACAAAGAAGGAGAGGCTATTCTACACTTTTGTCTGGCAAATGGCTTGATGATGGCCAACTTCCGGATCAGCAAGAGAGAGAGTCACAAGATCACATGCAAGAATGGCCAACAAGCAACTTTTGTAGACTTCTTCCTAAGAAGGAAAAGGCACTGAGGTAGAATCAGTTACTGCAAAGTTATCCCTAGTGAAACAGCTGGCCCACAACATACAGCATTGGTTGCCACAGTCAGTTGCAAGCAGTGCTCAGAGAAGGTTCTTAGGTCAACAGAGACTAGGCTGAAGACCTGAAAGTTGGCTGGAGAGAAAGCACAAAATTCAAGGAAATACTTGGGGCCCTAGCACCTCAAGAAGAAAAGGAAATAGGTAGAGTTAAAGAAGAAAAAAGTACAGTTGTGTAAGTAAACTTACCATAAAAGCAGATGTTTGAATGATCACTGCTGCAAAAGTGTTATCTGTATGGGTTATATTCTGCCAAGGATATAACAGCCAGCAAGCTTCAAAAGCTTCAGTGCACCTTCCATGGACACAAACAGTTATGAAGTTCAAGCTGAGATGACTAAAAGACAAGTTCAGCACCACGTCCATCAGTACTTTTCTGATAGCGGCGGATTTGACATTTGTGGATTCGGCATAGTGTAGTTTCAGTTAACTGCACTTTCCACTATTCATTCTCGACATACTGAATTTCGACATTTCAGTACATCGAGATTGTCTAGTGTATCCCCTTAGTTGTATGGGTAGATTACCCTAGTTTACTATATTTGGGGACTTGGAAGGAGAAGAGTCTAGGATCCCTGGAGAATGGTCCTAGCAAAGCCTGACTTGGACATAGAGAAGGAATCAAGCTCACAGTGCTTTGTAAAAGTATGTAGAGAGGACCAAATAGAAGCTTCTAGAATACTTCTAGAATCCATCTCTTTCCAAAAATCCATAGATGAAGCCAAGGCCCTGGTAGAATGGGCCTTCAGCCTGCCTGAAATAGTTTTGTTAGGGTGAGTATAACAAATGGTAATAGCCTTAGACAACCATTTGGAAACAGTGTATTTTGATTCAAGTTGCTCCTTCTTCTTACCTTCACAAAAATGAACAAGTGATTCAAACATTGGAAGATAGCGCCTGAGTTGTCTGTGGACATCCAAGGTATGGAATATCCTTTCTGCTCATTTTCAGGTTCAGGAAAGAAAATAGGGTGATGGACAGTTTGGCTTAAAGTAAACTCAGATACCACTTTAGACATAAAAGAAGAATTAGTTATCAAAGAAACCCTGTATCTGTGGAAAATGAGAGAGGATTGACTCACCATAACAGCTTGCAACTCAAATACTCTTCTTGCAGAGGTCAAAGTAATCAGTAAAACTGTTTTCCATGTTAAGAATCACAAGTCAGACAGATTAGCTGGTTCAAATGGAGAAAGTGTTAGCTTCTCTAACACAAAATTAAGATCCCAAGGAGGGGCAATAGTTTACTTGGAAAACTCTTGTGCAAAACCCTTTTCAAAAA
The DNA here is from genome assembly GCF_019279795.1 of Protopterus annectens. Lineage (NCBI taxonomy): Eukaryota > Metazoa > Chordata > Ceratodontiformes > Protopteridae > Protopterus > Protopterus annectens. The sequence goes on along the minus strand of NC_056742.1, from coordinate 122,433,078 downwards.
CATTTTACGTAAAACTGCATTGAAAGAAGAGGATCCATGGGCAGTCAAGCTGGAATAGCTGCTAAATAAACCTTGACAGAGGAATAAGAAAGGCCATAACATAGTAACTCATGCAAATATTGTAAAACACAGACAACAAGTAGCCCTGAATGGGTTCTGGTTATGTTGCTGGTACCAACTAGAAAACCTCTTCTATTTGCAAATATATAACTTTCTAGTCACAGGCTTTTTTACCTACATTGCTACCTGCTGCACATCCTCAGTAAACTGGTGGGTAAAAGGAATTAAGACCCTATCTCCCAGGCAGCCAACTGAATTTGACTGACGTTGGGGTTATCAAACACTCCCTGTTCTACTGTGAGTAGATCCAGTCTGTGAGAATGTTGTGGTAATTTCCCCTCACCATTTCCAAAAGAAAGGAGTCACCACAATGATCTTGGTACATTCCTTCTGAATCTTCAAAAGTATCCTGGATATTAGCGGAAAGGGTAGAAAAGCATACAAGAACATTCCTGTCCAAAGAAAAAAAGGGCATCTGTCTTCTAGGCCTTCCTGCATGGAGTCCAGAAACAGAATCTTGCCAGCTGATTGTTCAGATAGGAGGCAAACAGGTCTACTTGAGAAACTCCCCACAGATGGATCAAATCTTGGAAGGAAGATCCCTATCCCCGATCTAGTTTCCTTTTGTGAGGGTGTGCCCTGGTCCTGCTCAGCTTGTCTGTTACACAATTTTGCTCTCATAAAATGTAGAATGCCTGTAGAGCTGTCGAATGAGATTGTGCTGTGAAGCTATATCCCATGCTAACATGGCTAATCTGTAAAGGGGATACAACCTAGTTCCCCCCTGTCTGTTGATGTACCACAACTGTGGTATTGTTTGTAACAACATGAAGGGTTCTTGGGGACCAAAAATGATTCAGAGTTGCGTGACTTGATCAGGGCAAGCATCTCAATTTTATCCCTCCTGAAATTGTTCCCCCAAGCAAAGTCAGAGGTGTCTGTAGTGACTGACTGCTTTGGAACAAGGAGGGGAAAGGGGAGACATGGATTTAAGGATATCTTTTTTCTCCACCTAAAGATTTCTCCTCTGACAAACTCCAGCACTGGGATGTAAAACGACAAGGGGTGTTGGTGGTGGAACCAGACAGACTTCAAATACCACTGTATCTTTCTCATCTGGAGTTTTGCCAGGGATATCATGAGAATCACAGAATCCATGAGACCAAAATTCTTGAGGTATTTCCTTGCAGTCACCGAAGTTTGATAGGAAAACCTTAGAAATAAATCTAGATATAGATCTATCTTGTCCTGTGGAAGAAAAGCTCTTTGAACTGAGGTATCTAGTTAACATCACAGGAACACAATCCTGTATATAGGAGTTAATAAAGATTTTTGCATGTTGTCTTGGAATCCCAGCTTGAGTAAGAGATCTCTTACCCGAGAGAGATTCCTGGCACTTTGAAAAAGACTCTGCAAAGATAACCACATTGTCTAAATATAGAAAAATATGGATACCCTGTAGCCTTCCATGAGCTACAACTGGAGCTAGACACTTTGGGAACACTCTTGGTGCAGTGGATAGTCCAAAAGGTAAGGCAAAGAACTGATGATGTGGTTCAGGCACACAATACCTTAAGAAACATCTGAAGCCTGGAGGAATAGGGGTGTGACGATAAGTATCTTTTAAATCTAGTGTTACCAGAAAACTTGAAAGAAGAGGAAAAGGTAAAAGGATGTGAAGTGATGTCATTTTGAATTTGGACATTATCACAAACAGGTTTTGGAAAGAAAGTTGCAGATCTGCTCTCCAAGCAATTTATTTCTTTCTTTGGCACTAAGAACATCCTTGAATAAAAATGCTTCCCCAACTGAGAAGTAGGAACTGGTTCCATCACTCTTTGGACAGTATGCCATGGAGAAATGAAGGAAGCAAAAGAGTCTTATCTGCAGTATGAAGAATGACTCCATAGAAAGGAGGAGTTTCCTCCCACTGCCATCTGTAACCTTGATGAATGACCTTCAGAAACCATTTGTCTGAAACTATCTATTGCCAAAGAGAAAAATGGAGTTTAAGATTTTTTGGAAGAAAAAAAGGGGCCAGGGTGGAAGGGAGTCACAAGTTCTCTTGAATAGTAATTCAGACTTGTTGAACCATCTTTAGTTTTCGTTCAAGGCTTTTTTGGAACACCCTTGCCATTTCTTGTTAAATGTATTTTGTACCTGTATTTTGTTGAGACTGTTTATTCTGCCTTTTTCCAATATTGGGTGAGGAGTTAGATAATCTCTTAGAAAATCTGGAAAAAGGGGGCTGAAAAATCTTAGATTTGTTTTCTCATCTAACTCCTTTCATTACACTTTTTGATCACTTCCACAGCAGATGGGCAAAAACTAAATCTCTGTTCATAGAGGAATTTAAAATCTCATTTTAACATCATCTGAGAGGTTCTGGGAATACAGCCATGTAAACTTCCTCAAAACAGTATAACTGGCCATACCCCTGGAAAACATATCAATAGAGTCTAATGCCAAACACTATTTAAGTACTTCTGCCTTAATATATTCAGCATTGACTGGTCTGTGTAGATAGGTGTTTTTAATTGACCACAGTGTCAAATTTAATTAAAAAAATGGTGTAGATAGTTGCTAAAAATAGGAAAATGTGTACTACAGTTTTGAATAAAAGTTGTAAATTGATAAATATGTAAATGTCTGTATTATATTTTAAAGCATTTTTTAAGAAAAAAATAGAAAGGTGATTAAAAAGAAGCAGGTATTACATAACTTTATGTGTGATGTAATATACTTATTAGTGAATAGTTACCAGAGATGATCAGTGAGTAGTTACCAGAGATGGCCACCCACTGTTGGGGTCCATTTTCATGCAATGCACTGTATCAGGCAAATAGTAAATCCAGAGATACTCGCAGATGAAATTAATGCAGCATATGTTACAGGTACTGCACCTGAATTTGAATGTTTACTATCTCTGCTTTTTCTATTGGATAAAGTAAAGCTTTTTTTTTAATTCATTTTACTGGAAAAACTAGGCCATCATATAAATGATCACAACTGATACAACTGTAGATGTGTACTGCAGTCCATTTTATCTCTCAGTGTTACCCACTGCTTTGTTTTCAAATGCAGTAAATTCTGGGTTTTACACAGCAGCAGAAGAGGCGGAGCCATAGAATCAAGCAGATACAGCCCCATTTAGTTGATTTTATCAGCTAAGAAAATAAAAGGCAAACTCTTTCATATACAAAAGAAAAGTAAAACACCTAATGCTTGAAAAAAGAAGTTATGTACTCACCATAACATTCCATGTGTGTTGTTCATCTTGCCTTCATTCTTACAGATGAGTCAACCAACTACAAAGCCCGAGGTCTTCAGACAGCTCAAGGCCAACTCCCTATCCCATGATGCACCTTGAGGTACCTCAGATCTTGTTTGCTGCTTCTAATAATACCATATGCCATTCTGTCACTTTTTAAGGTGAATACCATTGTAAAGACAAAGCAACCATGATAAAACATGAATCTCGGTCGTCAAAAAACCTGGACGGGGTTGGAGGGTGGGAAGTAAGAATGAAGGCGAGATGAATAACTCACATGGAACGTTATGGTGAGTACATAACTTCTTTATGTGAAGTTTTTCTATCTTGCCGTTCATTCTTACAGATGGGTAGTGTCCCAAGCACCATCTTTCTTGGGTGGCTCACGGGAGTATGTTTCTCAGGACAGTAGGACCAAAGGAGGCCCTGTCCATGGAGGCCCTATCAACTTTGTAATGAGTGATAAAGGTATAAGGCTTTGACCAAGTGGCTGCTGCACAAATATTGTCTACTGGTAGCCTAGCTGAAAATGCAGAAGATGTGGACACAGCTCTGGTAGAATGAGCCTTAATTTTGTGTTGTAGAGGTAACTTGGCAGCTGAGTAAATGAAAGTGATGCAATCAGATAACCATTTTGATAGGGTTGTTTTTGCCAGAGGCATACCTTTTCTAGAATCTGAAAAGGAAACAAAAAGTTGCTCAGATCTTCTGAATTCTTTGGCTCTCTCTAGGTAAAATCTAGCTGTCTGTGAACATCAAGTTTGTGCAGCATATACTGCAAATTGTTGGTGTGTTTAGGGAAGAACACTGTTAATCTATAATTTGGTTAAGGTTAGCTTCAGTACAAACTTTAGTTAAGAAGGAAGGATTTGTTTGCAGTGAAACTCTGTCAGCATGAAAAACCAAATACGGAGGTTTTATGGACAAAGCGTGTAGTTCTGAGACTGTTCGAGCAGACGTGATGGCTACTAGAAAGATAATCTTCCAAGACAAAAATTTCAAATCGCATGAAGAAGCTGGCTCAAAAGATGGGATAATAATGTGTGACAGCATAAAATTTAGGTTCCGGGGGTATAAGGGGATTTCAACTGGTGGTCTAAGGTGGAAAGTCCATTTGAGAAAGGCTTTGGATAGCTTGCGTGACATTATGTTAAAGCCTTCAGTAACAAGATGAAAATTAGAGATGGTGGCAAGCTGCATATGAATTGTAGCTGCCGCCCCTCCTTTGTTGAAAAGCATAGTCAAAGATTCTAATATAGAGGAAACAGAGGCTTGGTAAGGGTCAATGTTATTCTGAGAAGCCCATATAGAAAATCTCTTCCATTTGCTGAGGTACAACTTCCTAGTAGAGGATTTATGAGAAGATATTAAGATATGTTGCATTTCGTTTGAGAGGTTATGGAACCTGGCTATGTTCGGAATTCTAGGGACTGAAGGGAGGTATGAAAAGCCCCCTACAAGTGCATCAGAACGTCTGGAACTGGGTCCAGAATCCAAGGCTCTTCCAACAGATGAGGTCGAAGGAAGGGGAACCAAATCTGACGAGGCCAATGAGGAGCTATTAGAATGATGGTCCTTCCCAGGGCTTTGGCTTTCTGTAATACTTTGGGTATCAGTGGAATTGGTGAGAATGCATAAAGGAGACCCGGAGGCCAATCGTGTATGAGTGCATCCCTTGAGGAATCTCCCAGAAGGGGAATCAGGGCAAAGTAGCTTCTGCATTTTGTGTTCATGGGGGATGCAAAAAGACCGCAGCAAGGCTGGCCCATTTGCAGAATATTCTCTCCGCTATTTCTTTTTTGAGGGACCACTCATAAGGCAACAAAATTGCCCTGCTCAGTTTGTCGGCAATCACGTTGGATTTCTCCGGGATGTGCGTTGCTATCAGAAAGCGCTGGGTGGATGTAGCCTACTGCCATACTCTTAGGGCCTCTCGACAAAGGGATAGGACCTGGTTCCTCCTTGTTTAAGTACCAGACCACTTACATGTCCATCTGAATCGCAATTGACCCCATAGGGAGAGAGTCCTGAACGTACTGCGAGTACCATTCTCATCTCAAGGACATTGATATGGAGATGTGTCTCTTGTTCGGTCCATGTGCCTTGGGCTGTTCTTCCCTGAAAATACCCCCCACCCAATTAGAGAAGTGTCCATGGTCACCGTAGCCGATGGTGAGGGTACGATAAAAGGACAACCTATCATTACTTGGAGAGAGGTCAACCACCACTGAAGATCCTTTTTGCATGTGTTTGTTAGAATAATAATATGTGACAGTGGGAGCTCTTGATAAGACCATTGCATGAACAGAAGCCATTGTAGAATCCGCATGTGCATACGACCCAATGGAATTGCTATTATTGCAGCTGCCATCATACCCAACAATTTTAGCACTTCTGAGGCTGGCACCTTATCTCTGGAAATGACATTCAGAATATGCTGACAAAGTATTGATATCCTTTCTAAGGGAAGTTTTAAAGTGGTGGTGATGGCGTCCAAATCTGCTCCGATAAAAATTATATGTTGCGATGGCAACAAGGCAGATTTTTCTGAGTTTATGGTAATCCCGAGTTGATTGCAAATAGTAAGTGTGGTGTCCCTGGCTTGTATAAGCTGATGCCTGGTGGTGGGAGACAGGAGCCAATCGTCTAGGTACGGAAACACCTGGAATCCCAAACACCTCAGGTGAGCCGTGACCACTGCCATACATTTATTGAACACTCTGGAGGCTGTAGTGAAACCAAAGGGCAGGGCTCGAAACTGGTAGTGGTTGGCTCCTAGCCATAACCGCAGATGATCCCTGGATGGTCTGGCCATTTTTATGTGGTAGTACACATCCTGGAGATCTATCGAGCACATCCAATTGTCTTTCCCTAAGAAGGGAAGTATCGACTGTAGCGTGACCATCTGGAACATCTCTTTCTTGACAGATCTGTTTAGTCTGCTGAGGTCCAAAATAGGTCTCCAGTCCCCTGTCTTTTTTGGAACTAAAAAGAATCTTGAGTAAGTTCCGGATCCTATCTGGTCTGCTGGGACTGGTTGGATGACTCTTTTTTTCTAGCAACCTTTGGACTTCTACTGTTGCTTGTTCCCAGTAACTGGGTGGAACATCCGGGATTTTTGTTATCAAGGGGGGGAGTGGCAAAGAAAATAAAATATCCTCTGGAAATTATGCTTTGTACCTCAGTTGTCATTTATTTTTAGCCAGGCGTCTGGGGACCCTTCTGATTCATCCAAGTCGGTGTCAGATGTGATAGACTCCTGCGTGGAGTCTAGATGCTTCCTCTTGCAAATTCTCTTCCTGGGAACCTCATCAGTGGGAACTTCTGGTAAGGTCTTGGAAGAGCAGGGACCACCCAGTGTGGCTTCCTGAGGCTCAGGTTCTCTACGCTTCAAAGGGATTTGTGAGGCAGAATAGACAGAGGCACTTTTAGGGAAGAGGAACTCGGCCCTGAAATTGTGGATGTCCTGGGAGACATTACTCTCCTCATGGCTTCAAAAGCACCTCTGCTCCAGTGAGAAGGAACCCCTGGATCCAAAGAAACAGATTATTCCCTCAGCACCGGAATAGTGGGCTCTGATCCAGAGGTAGGAGCCGAACTCATCCGAGCCGAGGTCCCAAGAGGTAAAGTCAGAACCGAAAGATCGGTGCGACTATCCTCCCTGGACCCGACTGGCGAGTGACGGCTCCTAGACTCCTCGATGGGTTCCAAGGAGGTCCGAGTAACCAGAACTGATGGCACTAGAGCAGGCGTCAGTTCCATAGGCTCCACAATCATCAGCTCCAGCTCCTCTGGCTCTAAAGGACTGGTATGGCTCGGAGGACGAAAAGAAGAAGATGAAGGAACAGTTTTCGGTTCTGAAACCACTTGGGTCAGAGCCAATAAAAATTTCGCAAACGCTGGTGCCTGTAACAACTTCTGCATCACACGATCCACATCCAAATCAGATAGGCTTATCGAGGACTGAGAAGAGTGGATCGAGGGTGCCGCTGATCAGTGACTTAAGTACTTTGGCTCTGAAAAGTTAAGACTCTCGGCTCCGAAGGCTGTGGAGTTGACGTCGATGTCTTTTTAGATGTTGTTGGATCCAAAATTCTATGCTCAGACGAAGAAGACTTAGAGGACATAGAAGATTTCGGGGATTTGCCAGCTTTATCGTGGTCACCGAAAGCTTCCTGAAAAGATGATTTTACAAGTCCTCGTGTCAATCAGCGTCATTTTACTTTCATGCAGGACCCTGCTACTAAAAGAATGGCAGATGGAACAACTCTCTTGTAAGTGCACGGCACCCAAACAGTAAACACAACTGATGTGACTATCAGTCACAGACATTTTCTGTCCACACTTTGGACATTTTTTAAACCCAGACTTGGGTGGTTTTTCTTTCTCCTGATCAACCATAATAAGCAAATTTAAATGCCCACAAGAAACAAGTATCAATAAAGATATTAAAGTCACACACACAAGTGTTCAACTAGTCCAAACAACACACAGGTATTTTGAGATATAAGCAGTTCTTAAAACAACTGCCTCTATAACACTAAATAGAATTTTGTAAGCTATAAACTACTAAATACCTACTAAACACACTCTAATCTACTAAACACTGTTACTAATACAGCCCTTAAAAAACAAATGGACTCTATAATACTAAATAGAATCTAACTGTTAAAGTTCTAGAAACACACTCTAATAAGCTATAAATATCTGCTAAAATAAACTTCTACATTTTAAAAGGCACACCAAAAAGAAGGGAAGGGAGATAATAAAGGCTTGATAAACAAAGGCCAACAAGGATATAAAAAGAGCTATCAGAAGTTATACTACATACTAATTCAAAAAAATTTGTAAGTTATTAAACTGAAAAAACTACTAATAAAGATACATTTTTCTAGAAGAAAAAACACGTCTATATCACATTATTGAAATCTTACTACATCGAATCATTAAAGGTCTAACTCTAGTGATCGATGTAGTAAAACATCGAATAACGTTTAAAAAAAATAAATAAATAAAAACTAACTAGCGTAGGAAGGGGGGCAAGCTCCCCTGCACCCCCCACACCCCCACTACTTAAATATTCCAACTCTGAGACCGCACTACATTGAGGTAAATGGAAATCTCCCTCACGGAGATTTCCGTTTACCTGCACGATGCTCTGCGCTTTTGATGTTGTGGTGCCGACAACATCAGCTTTGATATTGTCGGCTTTCGACATCGTGAAGTAGACCCGAAAAAACTATACTGGCCCAAGCTGTGATGAAACCTCCGATCTGTTGCAGCAGCAAACTAGATCTGAAGTAACTCAAGGTGCATCATGGGATAGGGACTTGGCCTCGAGATGTCTGAAAACCTCAAGCTTTGTAATTGGCCAATTCTCGACTCCGAACCCATCTGTAAGAATGAATGGCCAGATAGAACAACTTCACATCTAAAATTATGTCAGTATGGTTTGCTTTCATTTATATAAATGTATGCTTGCCTATGTCATACGTGATAATTTAATAAATACGTTTCTTGTTAAAAAAATACGGAGTCATACACCCACTGTAAACAATGAGTAGTGAGCTGTCCATAGAAGAAAGTAAATTATTTAGAACAGATTCTACCTCAGACTTTCACAATTAGAACAAACTTTAACATATGAGCCTGACAATTCAGAATTCTGAAAATCAAAGTCGTAGACATATAAACTTTTTTGAAATGCTTATTAATTTTTCCATGCTTATCAGAAAGAGTAGCATTAGAATCAATTAAGTGTTTAACAGCAGTGGAATCAACTAAAGCGATAGCTGGAGGGTCAGGTTTGGAAACAGTGTATAAAAACTTAAAGTACTGATGAACTTTATACATCCTATCTGCACTTTTAAGGACAGCTAGCTGGCTATCATGAAAACTACAGGCAGTAACACACACATCCTCTAAAGCAAACTGAACAGGAAGAATGGGTGCAGGTTCTGGAAATTCCTTCTGTAACAACTCATAGTATTTTTTGAGGGATTAAGAAAACCCTATATATGTGCTTTTATCTTCCTGTTCAGATTGAGAATCTTGAATCTCTTTTTCTTTTACCAGAAACTAATTTTAGTATGAAGCAGATAGTTACCATCCAAAGGATTCCACTTGTATTAGGCAAAGTGATATCTTGTAAAACCAAAAAAATCCACCACGATGTATAAAAATAGAAGGCTTTTATTAAACAAAACTGGAATAAAACGAGAGCTTTCACATACTCCAAGTATGCTTCATCAGGTTATAACAAAATGTTAAGACCCCTTGGCTTATATACAAATTCAAATGCTAGCTGTTAGCTCAATTAGCTTCATTATTCAATTAAATAATTAATCATGCTGCTTAGCTTTGAAAGCGACAGAGCATTAGTTCTATCTTCAGTTTTTAAAAACAATTTCATAAGCTATAAAAATACCAACATGGGTAGCGAATTCTTATGAGAATAATTTCTAAAAACATACTACACCAAATGAAATGCTATAACTACATAAAAAGTATTATAATGAGAAACATATGTGTTACATTGTGTTGAATGGGACAATACAAAATAACATATAATGGAATGATGGATAAATAAATGAATACAATTGATTCTATAAATCAACATCTCATAAGCCACATATATGTCATAGTGGCTAAAATGGAATCACCACTAACAATAAATGAAACTAATTTACAAGAAGAATTAATAACGTTAATTAAACCATGAGCCAGACACAGTAAACCACTCCTAAGAAAATATGAGGAGGCACATCTTTAGTTTTCTTTCTTTTTGACGGGAAAAATGAGGCCAGCTGTGTTACTAATGGCAGCAGCAGCTCTCCCAAGGATGGGCACAGCATTCAGAAACAACAGAGAAGCTATCCCTATACCATCTCCAAGTTAAATGCAATGAAGTACAACTGTTCCCACCTTGTATGTTATAAATGGTGCACCTCTTCAGACAGACACAGACACAGTCACAAGAGACCTGATACTTGTGTGGTCAATTCTGTCTCATTCATTCATCACATTTCCACCAAAGTCATGAAATTTTTCTATCTGGGCAAGTTAATTTCTAAGGGAATATCTTCAAGATCCAAAGAAGTCATCTTACCACTGAACTCTTCTGCTACAAAAATCCATGACTGAATACAACTCCCCCTTAGGTATGTAAAAACTGAAGTATACTGATCAACTAGAAAAGCTCCAAAAACACATTGCCAAGAAAATTAATGGCCTTAAATCCTTCAACTATCCTGAGAGATTAGCATAACTCTCCTTATACTTAGTAAAAACTGCACCAAGGTGACCTGTTTCTCACTTTTTTGATCTCCTACTTCTTTGCAAAAACAGTGTTTCTATAAACATCTGCACCAAATGCCTAAATCTACACCAACAAAAAAAACAAGACTTGCTGGGAGACAGGTTCCTAATTCAATGTTTACAAGCCTATGGAATAAACTATCACTACAGATCAAAGCAATACCGCTTTAACTTATTTTAAGGTGAGTTTTGATGCCTGAATAGGAAGACATAAATCTACCCAGATCATTATGTACACCACTACCTGAGTTGGAAGATGAGTACTACTACTATGTGCTTGAAAAAGCAGGTGCAAAATTTTAAGTGTGTCCACTTAAAGGTATATATAGATAAGCATCTTATGGTCCTCCTAATTGCTTGCCTAGTACTGTTCCTATGTTCCTAAGTGAAGGATTTGAAAGTACATGACAGTAAGCAGTAGGGTTACACAGGGATTTGTGCTGGGAACTCTGCTATTCGGAATATACTTCTCAGATCTCCAAAGCAATGAATGACTCTGGTTAACCAAGACTGTAGATGATTGCAAACTGGGTGTTATATATAAATTCTATTCTGATATACAGACGCTACAAAGTGAACTTGCACATGTAAACAGCTGGCACTCAGAAAATGGGCTAAAACTAAATGATAAAAGATGCAATATTATTAAATTTGGCAAACAAACCCTCCACCCAGCTTATAGTCCAGAAAACACACCACTCCAAAGTGAAGATGTGAGAAACCTTGGAACATGGGTAGATAGCTCCCTCTCCTTCAAGTCACAGGTTCATTGATTATCATGTGCAACAGTGGTCAGGTAGTTCTTCTATATGGCACAGCTGATCGCAAAGGATATTTCCACTAGCTCTAAAAATGTCCTTATCCTTATATATTCTGCACAAGCCCATCATCAGACGTAATTCCCTCCCTTGGGATGTATTTTAATAAACATATCAAGCAGCTGGCAAGACCCCAAAGGTCCATAACAAAAAACATCATTGGCAGAAAGGACCTGAGCTACCAAGATATACTGAAGGCCTGTATTCAGTGTCCTATAGACTCCTTAGGGACAATCTGTGTCTTGTCTTCTGGGCTATTAGGGATCTATAGTCCAAGGCCTCTTATTTCTCCCCAAATCAAACAGTCCTGCAAACTATAGAACCAGGGACCTGAACCTGCTTCGGCAAATAAATAAATCACAAAGGAGAGACTGATTTAGCATGCAATTACTACCCCTTCTCTGGAGCAAACAACTTCTCCAGATCAAGAAGAAATTAGACAATTGGATTGGTTATTCATAAATTCACCCCAGGTATGACTAGCCTTTTGCTTTTTGAAAAAGGAGGTAAGGGGCAGAGCCTGAATGGCCAACTGAAAGCAGCAGTATTTTAGAACTCCATATAACTAATTAAATAAGACAGGAAAAATATATTTTTTTCAAAGTATAAAATCTTATAGATAAAGGACTAATTTACACAATTAGAAACTTTGGTGAAGTTTTACAAATAATTTGCTGTGAAAAAGCTTGGAGATATATTCACTTGTTAAAATGAGCAACTCAAAGAATTCTCACTAGGATACTGCCTTAAAGAAGGAACTACAACAGATGGCATCTACCCTGCAGGAGTTGTCTTTGAAGATGGATGATTTTAAAGAAAACCTGGAAAATCTTAAAACAAGCAGTCAAAAACAAGCTGACAACCTCAAGGAAATGCTACAACACCAGACAAGGATAACAGGAATAGAGGTTTCTCTAAATGACTCAGAAAGCAGACTTAAGGAAGAGGAAACACAGAAAGAACTGCTTCTTAAACAAAATACTTGGTTGGTTAATAAAGTAGATGACTTGGAAAATAGTGAGAGGAGAAATAACATCAGGATTTTCGGATTACCTGAAAACAAAGAAGGTGAGGATATTACTTTCTTTTTATCAAGCTGGATCCCTGACTTTTTAAATTTAAAAGAAGGACTTTCCTTTGGCAATGAAAGGGCACACAGAGCTCTTGGAAAACCTGCCACTAACTCAAACTCTCCTCCTAGGTCAATAATTATCAAATTTCTTTCATGCGGTGGTGGTGCTGCGGTAGCGTTGTCGCCTCACAGTTAGACGTTGCCCGTTTGATTCTCAGTTAGAGCATCCTCTGTGTGGCGACATGCGTGAATGGGCGTTCCTTCGTTGAAGGTTGTGCATTAGGCCCGGCAAGCCAGCACGTAAAAATCTACTGCCAATCATTAGCGGACCGGAGTTCCGCTGTGGCGACCCCTAACCGGGAAAAGCCGAAAGACAAAACAAACTTGGACAAGGAACTGATTTTAAGATCTGCTTGGAGGAAGGCATCTCTAAAATATAAACAGAGCCTGATAAGAATGATAAAGTTTCTGAAACAAAATAACATCAAGGCACAACTTGCATATCCAGCTAAGATAAGAATACTGTTTGCTAACGAGATGAGGACTTTTTTTGACTTAGAGGAAGCCTCTTCATTTATTAAAACTAATAATGTGATTACTTTACTTGAAGATATGGATTGGATGTCACCTTCTCTCAAGAGAACTAAAGAAACAAATGTCTGGACAGATGTCAAAAAGAAGAAGCAAAAGAATGATACTGTTACAGCCAAATCTCTCAAAGCATCTCCTGTGATATGAATTTTTTAACATTACTTTAAAGGACCAATTTTACTGCTTGGAATTTTACAACAAAGGTAACTAACTACTGGAATCTTTATCTATACTTTTTGAAAATAGATGACACATGAGAGTTTTCATATTACCTCAGGTATGTAAAACAGGGTACTTTTCTTTCACAGGAGGGTTATATAGCACATAAAATATTTATACTGTAAATCAACATACATAGTATATGTATATTTTCTCTTAATTTACTCTTTTCTTTCTCTCTTCTCTCATTATTCATTTTAACTGCATCTTGTCTCCCTTTCTAAATTCTCTCCTATTTACTATACTAATATAGTCTGTATATATTTAATAACTCACTATCTATACATAGATAAATAATAGTCTAAAATAATCTAGTTTTAAGGTAGACTAATTGGAATAGTGAACTTAATTAATTGTTATTACAATATTTATTAGATTAATGATAGTCACTGTTATGCTTATTGGGACTGGGGACATGTTCATGATTAACTCTGAAATGTTCCATTCATGTACATATGTCCTTTGAATTATTTCCTTTTAGTATTAACAAATACATAAAAAAGTAGGGAAAAATGTACTGTTGGTTAAGAGAAGTGAAGCTTTCTTCACATTCTATTTGTGTTGCCACAGCAACAGTAAACAATTGCTGTAGTTTCTAAGGACACTGTGAATCTGCGAAGTGCATTTAGTCTCACAGATAACAAATAATAAGAAAAAGTAATGTTTAGTTATTAAAATGAAAAACAACATAAACAAGGTAAAATTAAATACATAATAGGATTATTTGTAAATATTTTATGATTTATCCTCACAGGATTACATATTCCTGGAAACACAACTGAAATGTTCCCATACTACATGTGCACTGAAATGTAGCTGCTTGATTAAAAAGTATTACTCACTTTAACATGCATGATTTCACAAGCTGTTTGCATTGTAAAAGTTACATTTTATATGTTACTTGAAATTGTCAGTCTCTAGAGCATATGGAAAGATACATATTACTTTTTGCAACATGTTATCTTTGCAGTTACCTCACACTCTGTACAAACTCACTTGGTAACTGATAGCTATTCATTTAAAATATCAGTTTAAATATTAAATGTGCCCTTGAAATGCTATTGACATTTTGACAAAATATAATCTGAACTGTAAAATGGATGACTTGAAAGAAGTGAAGTGATGCATAGATTTCAAAGACAGTTTTTGACACTACAGTAAAAGTAAAAATATATATTCACAAGGAAGTATTGAAAGTCTTCCAGTTAAAATAACTTAATGTCAACATTTTGTGATATCAGAAAGTTTGAAGAGCTAGGAAATTACTACTCTTTGTCTTTATAATAATTATTAGACAAATGTTAGACTCTGCTTAGTTTAATGAATTGTGGCATATGTTTATGAGGAAAAGTGGACTCAATTACTCACATTGGACTACACATTCCTGAAAACTCAACTGAAATGTCCCCAAATTACTTGTGAATTTAAATGAAACTTCCTGATTAATAAGCATAACTTACTTTAACAACCTGAATCCATAAGCTATCTGCTCTATATATATGCTACATTATATATCTCACTTGCATATGACAGTCTCTAGAGCACACAAAAAAATACATATTATTTTTGCAACATGCTATATTTGCACTAACCATACATTCTAAACTAACTCAATTGGCAACTGACAAGTTATTTATTTGAAACATCAGTCTAAATATTAATTGTGCCCTTGAAATATTGTTGCCGTTTTGACAAAACAAAACCTGAATTGAAAAAGGAATGATTTGAAGAAGTGAAGTATTGTACAGATTTCAAAGACAGCTATTGACACTACAATATAAGTAGAAATGTATACATGCAAGGAAAAATTGAACTGCTTTATACTTTTAGTTAAAATAGTTTGTTATTTTGCTTTATCAGAAAATTTAAAGAGCTAGGAAATTATTTCTAATTTGTCTTTATAATGTTTACTAAAGTGATGTTTGTCACTGACTTGTTTAATGGATTGCGAGTCATGTACAAGACGGACTATTGAATGTTATTTCTGTTTACCTGTGTTTGCTGAATTTCTTTTATTAGTATTGATTTAAAACAAGGGAAAGAAAGAGAAGGGAAATCTCTGTTTTGGTCAAGGGAGGAGAGGCTTAAGAGTATTCTAACTGCCCCGAGAACTCTCTAAGATGCTCTAAATAGTATTTGATTAATACTTACCTAAGGTAAGTCTTGATTACCATATAGGTACCTTCACATAAATTCTAGACCTGATAGGATTTATCCATTCTGGAAGCAGGAGGTGCTCTATGCAGGATGGCAATTGTCAGGGTGATCATAGTTCATTCTTAGACTTTGCTTTGTGAATATATAAATATGTAAAAGCACTGCACACTAGAATGCAGGGCGCCTCTACTCTGAGTCAGGATACCACTGATAAGCCATGTCTTTTCATAAGTGTAAGTTGAAGATGGTGAGCTGAAGAGTGGGAAAGTAAAGGAAGACAGTACACCTACAGTAAAAATTCATGTCAGGATACCACTGATAAGCCATGTCTTTTCATAAGTGTAAGCTGAAGATGGTGAGCTGAAGAGTGGGAAAGTAAAGGAAGACAGTACACCTACAGTAAAAATTCATATTTCATTGATAATCACTCATTGTCTCCTGTAGAGTCCTTTTAGTCAAATTATTTTAGTAATAATCTATTTGTTGTTGGCTTATTTAGTGTATGCTCCTCTGTTGCATTTAATTTATCCAAAATGACATATCTGACATGTATGGGATCTCTTAAGGGTAACTAAACATTGGATATTTTCTACGTCAACATAATAATTGTTTACACTACTAACATTCCATCCTGATATATAAAATACTATAGAACAATAATAGAATAATATAGAATTTCATATCTCTTTTAAGAAAATTATCCATATAACAATTTAACATATGGAGCTCAGATGATATTGTTGGTTAAAGGTATGAGTGATAATCCAATAGATCTATCAGTATCTATTGGATTAGGGATGACTTTCATTCCAAGTTTAATGTGAAATACATATTTACTTGTATTTGATACTTGAGAATTAATGTTTTATAGAAGTACTTTTTTAAAGCCTGACCAGAATTTTACCTACTTATATTTAAAGACGAAAGAACATTAAATTACACTCCCAAGTTTACACGCATAAAAATAACATCCAATGTTATCAGAGAATACGGTATAACTACTATAATCAAAATAAAAAAAGAAGCAAAAAGTTTCTTCCAACAATAACTTGAAATGGATTTAACATTCTTATCATTAAATACTAATGGCTTAAATAATGCAAATAAAAGATCAAACTTACTAAAATATTTAAATCTAAATAAGGC
Organism: Protopterus annectens; assembly: GCF_019279795.1. Lineage (NCBI taxonomy): Eukaryota > Metazoa > Chordata > Ceratodontiformes > Protopteridae > Protopterus > Protopterus annectens. Next base: position 122,416,427 of record NC_056742.1, on the reverse strand, counting down.
ACAAGTAGTATTTCTCCAGGAAAAGCATTTTAAGACTAATGATAGCTTTGTTTGGAACCCTAAGGACTATACAGTCTTAGCTCAATCCTCCTATAGGACAAAGACAAAAGGAGTATCAATTCTCTGGAAGAAAAACAATCACTCCAAAAGTTATTTATAAATATGAAGACAAAGAAGGTTTACTAGCATTTGTTATAATTAAATTTAATAACAGAATATGGACCTTAGCTAATCTATACTGGTTCCCAGGAATTGGAGCAGAAATGGTTAAAAAAACACCTAGATTTTATTTCCAACAATTATAAAGGAAATCTTATAGTGGGAGGATACTTTAATTGTACCTTAGAAGCTTCTGAAACCACCAAGAAGTCTTCTTGCATAGCAACTATTTAAAAAGCCTTAAAAAATGGATTGATTCATTTCATTTAATTAACACTTTTAAAGTAAAAGATGATAAATCCTTATTATTTTCCCATAAAGACCATAGATTTGGAACACAAACCAGAATAGACAACTTATTCGTAGTTCAAGATTTACAAACAAAACTCCCCATCTTCTCAAAAGTTCCATGCCCCTTCTCAGACCATGACTCTCTGATAATGAAGCTCCAAATAGAGTTTAAACCTTTAATTCCCTCAACTAGAATTCCATCATATATCACAAAAATTAAAGAATTCAGACCCTGGATATTGTCAGAACTGCAATTATTTCTTGAAATTAATAATACATCAGAAAGCAGTAGAGTCGTGGTTTGGGACTCATTAAAAGCGTATTTATTTGGTAAGACCCTTAGCTGGTACAAAAATAAAGTTAGAGAGTGGGAATCTGAATCATTAGACTTGCAAACCAGACTCTTGACAGCAAAATCTAAAAAAAATCTGAATTGTCCAGAAGTCAAAAGAGAAACAGATGAATTAAATAAAAAATATAATGAAATTCTAACACACAAAACTTGTCTAGCCTTGGAAAAATTAAAAATAAACTCATTAGCCACCTCCCCAGATATCTACATAACTTATCTACAAGAATTAAAATATAATCTAAAGCAAATAACATTAGTAGTATATATCATGAAAAGAAAGGGAAAAAAGTATCAGATATAGGAGACATCCTTGAAACATTTTGGTTCCATTATATGGAACACTTCAAAAAAGAAGATTTAGATACCAACCAAATAAACTTGGATACAAACCTTATCAATATAAAAAAAATTCCCGAAAAGTTAAAACTAGACCTACAAAAACCTATATCCTACAAAGAAATTGTTGACAAGATAAAAGAAAGTAAATCTAACAAAGCTCCAGGGATAAATGGTACAATTATGGAAATTTACAAACTCTTCCCTTCAACAGTAATCTCCCTTTTTCATAAATCTTTGCTAGAAGTCCAGTCAGAAGCAAAAATACCACCCTCATGGAAATATTCCCTCATAACACCAATTCTAAAAGATAATAAACCATCAGACCTTTGCACCTCCTACAGACCTATATCATTACTGAATAATGATTACAAAATATTCATGTCAATACTAGCTAACAGAATGAAAATCCCACTTTCAAAGACAATAATGATCAAACTGGATTTTTATATAACAGGCACACACATGATAATATTAACAGGATACTTACTCTTATACATTACGTGGATAAAGAAAATAGAGAAACACTTGTAATCAGATTAGATTCCCTCAACTTGGAATATCTGTTTAAAACTTTAGCATTATTTGAATTTCCTCCTCCCTTCATCTTATTACTAAAAACATATATATTAATAACTTAGCCTACATTAAATTAGGTCCTTTCACCTCAGAATCTATCCATATAACGAAAGGTACTAAACAATGATGCCCCCTTTCTCCTATTTTATATGCTTTGGCTATAGAAATACTTGCAGAAATAATACACAATAATCCAATAATAAAAGGAATAGAAGTCTATGACCAGTACATATCTAAAGCAATGCTTTTTGCTGATGATATTTTATTAACCCTATCAAACTACAGAGAGTCATTAGGAGAGATAGAAGAAGTAATGGAGAATTTTTATAAGATTTCAGGTCTACACTTTAATAGAGCAAAATCAAAATTTCTATTTTTAAATGAGAAAAAAGAACTACAAATTACATATAAATACATCATAGGAAAACAAGAACTTACGCTAAATTATTTAGGAATAGTATTATGCAAAAATATAAATGAAACAATATTAATAAATTAAAAAACATTATTGAAACAATAAAAATATATATAAAAAAGTGGAACAAATTTATATTAACTTTTGAAGACAGATTGCAATTAATAAAAATGGTCTTATTGCCAAAAATACTATATGTAGCATTAGCAATACAGTTAATTCCTGAAAGATGCATTCTTAAAGAAATATACTCATATTTAATAAAATTTTTATGGTATCCCACAAAGAATAGAATTGCTCTAACTCATCACATTAGACCCAGGAAATGGAGGACTGAACTTCCCAGAAATAAAAACATATATAAAAGCATCTGTGCTTAAAACTACAACTGACTGGATAAACCCAAATTATTTTGCCAACTGGAAAGAATTAACAACGGCTATATTAACAAATGAATTTAATCTGTTAAAAATGTTTTTCATAGTAGACAAATCAAACAAACCGTGGTACATACTATGCATAAGTATACAATATAGTATCACAAAACCTTCTAAAACAACACTGATTAATCATTACATCAATTCCTTTAGGAAACTTATCAATGCAAACATAGATCTAAAATAATGGTTTGACCCTTTTAACCCCATTTACCATCACTAAGAACTTTCCTCACAAAATATATAGGGAAACAATAACCTCCTGGGAACAAAACAGATTCTTATGCTGGTTTCAATGTGTAAATAAATTAAATGTTTTAGATATACATATGATAAAAACTGCTTACAATATTCCAACACAGGACTGGTTAACCTTACAAAGCATTCTAATGTACACTCAAGACTTATGCAGATTAATTAATAATTCCTCATTTAAAGATATTCCAAATCTAATACGTTTTCTGTATGAATTTATATATAATAGTTGTGAAAAGAAAAATTCCATTTCAAATCTATATAAAGAGTTAATATATAAAAACAATTCCCAAACCATCATACTGGCAGTTCTTAACAAAAGGTCAGTCATTGCAGTTAACAGAAGAAATTAAAACGAACATCTTACTATCAGTTAATTACACCTCTAACACACAGTACTGGAAAATATTTAACTGGAAATACTTACTTAGAGCATTTTTAACATGAGATAGAATTAAAAAGATCAGTACTACTACAAATGTTTTTTGCTGGAGGTGTGAAAAGTCAAATAAAGCAGACTGGATTCATATTTTTTATGAATGTAATAAAATTAAATAATATTGGAATGGAGTCAATCATTTTTTACAAGCTTTATTTAATGAATCATTTACCTTAACTAAAGTATTGATAATTTTAAATGTAAATGAAGGTCCCTACCTGAATAAGACAAATATGTGTTTGTTATGGACAATACTTGCTATATCTAGGAAATGCATAACCAGAAGGTGGAATTCAAATACACCCCCAACCTTGGAAGAATTCTGCACTTTACTGAAGACAACTGCATTGATGGAAATAAAAATCAAAGAACTATGAATCTATCCCAGGCTATTGGTAAATAATCCTTGGAAGAAAGTCATATCTTTGTTGGACACTCCACAATAATCAATACTGTATCTCTGATAACTGATCTGTTAATTCTATAGTTAATAGCATACAGTGTATATAATTGAAAGACTAATGTAAATATTGTATACAGTTGTTTAAATGATATTTAAAAATATTATGTAAATGTTACTTTAATTGAAAATAAAAAACATATTTGAGAAAAAAAGAGGTAAGGTCTAAGGGTGGGTAGTGGCAAGGTGCAAAAAACTACATGGCCCATTTGCCTTGTACATTTTATGATTCATTCTATAATTCTATGAAATACAGTGAGGGCTGATCTGAACTTTGCAAATTAATGTTAAGAGGTTTTGTTATATGTAGTTACTGATCACAAGACATATTGCCCAACCTCTTTTTCATTATAATGTAAAAGTTTCTAATTCTATCAGGGCAAAAGTTAGAATTATAGTTTAGCTGGGTAGTAAAACAGGAAAATAATACTGAAAAAAATTTTTCTCTTTAGAAATAACCTTTTGTACCTTGCTTGGATTTAGGATATTCACCACCCCTAGCTCTTACACTGAATACTCAAATTAATTTACCACTTTATAGTATGCTGTTGTTCAGTATTCTACTCCACTCTACTCACGGAGTACTCAGGCTAATATTTAGTAATTCTGCTGTTGAATTTCTCACTAGTAATTTTCATTTTTACCAAAACTTTATTATCACAGGTCTCAACATTGGAGTTATTGAATGCTAAGAATGGATGAAAAGGGAAGTAAAGAAATGCAGCCACACAAAAAATGAATTTTTTTTATCCTTGTCAGTTAATGATGTTAGGTCTAAGAGACTGAAGTTTCCAGAAAAAGAAGAAAAGAAATCTGTTCTACAGAAGTCTAAATTGGATATCAATTTGTTCTGAAGTGAAAAAGGATTTTTCCCCAATGCAGTTGGCAACTGAAAAGATACTGCCACAACTGTAATGGTTTGAATAGTCAGGATTTGTAATAAGTGGTCCCATAATGTGGAGAATGACTGGCTGAAAATATGGAATTGCACACACCAAGTCTGAGACTGCATTTTATTGGACTATTCCCTTTTCTCTGAAGTATGACAATTTCTGAGTTGGTATATATAAGTTTGGGGGTGTGTGAGAGATTACCCTTCACATCCAGGGGTGCAGAGGGCCTTGCCTCCTGCATAAAACAAATTTAAAGCAGAAGAGCAATATTCAATATTCGTTTTTCGCCTGTACTTTTGATCTTTTTTAGTGCTATGGCACTAGTATTAAAAGTGCTGATAGTTTAATACAGAGCCACTCACCACTATCTGCTTTGAATTAATACAGAGCCATTCACCACTATCTGCTTTGAATGCATCCATTTCTGAGATGATAAAAATAACTGTGGAATCAGAAGGCAGAATTTCTACACACAAAGGCATTATGGACACTCAGCATGTATAGACACTTTTGCTCAAAGAAAAGATGACTGTCTCCCAGGCCAGAAGTTACAGAAATAATATTCTACCAAACAGACTTTCTGAGAAATTTGACAATGTCAGGTTATTCAAAATTGTTCAAAATATTATAATTTCCCTCTTGGACTTGACCACATATTGTAATCCCTTGTGATAGAAAGATCACATTGAGGCCTTTGAGTTTCACAGCCTAGTGATCAGCCTCATCACATACGAAAATTCTGAACTTCCAAGATACTCTTCATGTCCTAAAAGTAAAAAAAAAAAAAAATCTTATTTACATGGAATAGGCATTAAATAGGATTTACAGCTGATATTTGCTTCAAATGTAAGCTGAACACATTTAAAGCTCTCATCTGGCAGTTCCTAATTGAAAAAGGGAATCTACTTTCAAATGGATTATTCTGAAATGTAGTGTTTATATGCACTAAGTGAAAATACTAAGTAGATTATGTTAAAGACAATGGCCTGGATTCATTAACAGCTGCACTAAGTGCATCTATCATGTACATGGCACTGCATGCCACTCACAATAGTGTGTTACTTCTTATTCCTTAAATGGCTCTACACTTAAAGAAGAGTCACCAAACAAAGGTAACTGGCAGAATATGAAAATGAAAGCATATGTAGCTGAGTTACATACTAATTAACCAATTCAACATGGCAGAGCTATTCATGAAGCTATAGGTTCATAGGTTCATAGGTAGATACTAGGCTATCTGCCCTAGGGCATTTATAAGCCTAGCCAGAGTGTATTTGGCTTCCACCTCCCTATTAGATTAGCCTACTGTGCCTCTGTAAAGTAGGTCACAGAAGTTACCCTTTTAAGATTAGTTTACTGTGCCTCTGTCTAGCAGGGACACAGGAGAGATCCCAGGGGTGAATTTGCGATTTCCCATCCACACGTCCAAATTTCGCTTGAAGAGGGTCAGCGAGGGGCTATGTCTAACATGAGCTGGGATTCTATTCCAGAGTGAGGGGAGCCTCTGGGAAATTAATCTGTCCCTCCAGCATGTCCTATTTATTTTTGTGCTGAGGTTTAGGTCCCTGGAGCGTGTAGCTCTAAGGGACTTGGATTTTTTGAGGTGGAGCATGTCCATTAATTCTGGGTTTGACATGGCTTTGTACGTCAGGCATAAATCGCCTCTGAGTAGGCGGTAAGCAACTGAGTAGAGCTGGAGTTTCTTTAGTCGAGCTGCAGAGGACATCTGTTTGTAGCCCATGATCCTCTTGGTGAGGTACTTTTGGGGTCTCTCCAGTTGCTGCAGGTGTCGGGTAAGGTACATCCCAAAAGGGGCATTGTATTCAATTATGGGCCTGATGAGTGATGAGTAGAGGGGCACAATGACCTCTCTTGATCTAGATGTGAACCCTTTCGTAATAAGGTGGGCTATATAGAAGGTCTTTCTAACCACTTTGGCAACGTGATTATCAAAGGAGAGATTACTATCTATGTTGGTCCCTAAATCTCTAATTACTTCTTCCGTACTTAATGGATTACCACCTATGTGGTAATTTGTGGGCACCTTGTTTTTCCCAAAGGGGATGACTATGCACTTTTTAGCATTTAGCTTGAGGCCGTGGTTCTGGCACCAAGCATCCGTCTCTGTGAGACCCTTTTGGAGGATGCTTGTGTCAGCTGGAGATTTGATTATTGCCCCCAGTTTGCAGTCATCTGTGAACTTTGTCAGCCATAATTCCCCCGTGTTAGCCTGAACCTCAGAGAAGTATATACTGAACAAGAGAGGTCCCAGAACTGAGCCCTGTGGGACGCCACTTGTAACTGGTTTGGATTCGGACATAGCACCTGCGATTCTGACCATGTGGATTTTATCTCTGAGCCAGTTTGCAACCCATCTTGTGATATAGGGGTTGATATTTAAGCTGGTAAGCATATTTATGATGCCCGAGTGGGGTATTGTGTCGAAGGCTTTTGCGAGGTCCAGGTAGGCTGTGTGGACTACCTTGCCCTCATCTATGGCTTTGGTAACTGTTTCAAAGAAATCAATTAGGTTTAAGAGGCAAGATCTGCCCTTAACAAAGCCGAATTGGGTAGGGTCCAGTGTCTGGAGGCTCCCAATGTCTTTGTTTATGAGTTCCATGATAATACGCTCCATACATTTACAGACCAGACTAGTCAGGCTTATGGGGCGATAGTTTCCGGGATCCGTTGTGGCACCACCTTTGTGGAGTGGGACCACTGTAGCTGTACGCCATTCTTTGGGTACATATCCTGTAGTAAGGCTAAGTTTGAACAGCGACTTAATGTGAGGGTTCAGTTCTTCTTGGAGCTCATGTAAGACACAGCCTGGGACACCGCCCGGTCCCATAGATGCTGTGTTTTTTTGCTTTTGGAGAGGGCAGCTTTCACCTGTGCATCTGTGATGTCAGGGAGGTTACATTCAGTTGGAATAGGCATTTGCTCCTTTGGGGGGGAAGGGGGGGAGAAGTTTGCTCTGAATCTGTCTGCCAGGATGTTGGCTATGTCTGTAGGTTCGGTATATTTTATACCGTTATGAAACAATTCAGAGCATATCTGGGAGTTTCTGCCCATGTTTCTGACATAGCTAAAGAAGGCCTTGTGATTATCTTTAGTGTCTAGGGCAATTTTTCTTTCGAAACTGGCCTTTGATGATTTTATGAGGGATTGAAGTTTCTTGCTAATACTGATCAGAGATGCCTTCCCTTTTTGGGATTTTGCTCTGTCATGTAGTAGCTTCCTCCTTCTGTTGTATAGCTTATTTATGGCCGGGGTCCACCAGACCAGTCTCCTGTTTTTGGAGGTGTGAGTCTTGGTTTTATTTGGGATAGCACGATCCATGCATTCCTGCAGGTGCTCATAGAATGCATTTGTAAAGGATTCTGCGGATTGGGCTGTATTATCCTCTGGCCCAGGGGCTTTGAAGGATTCCACCTCAGTCTTGAGAAGTGCAAAGTTGGATTTGGAGAAATTCTTTACAGTGATTTCCTTGGCTGGGGGTAGGGACGGGATATGGATGTCCAGGGAAATTTGTTTATGGTCTGATCTTACCAATGAGGGGTTTACCTCTGGTGTGGAACATAGAGTCCCCATGTTGGTGATGACCAGGTCCAATATGTTGTTCCCTCTTGTGGGAGTGGTGACCAGTTGTTCCATTGCGTTAGAGTTTATAAATTCAAGGAACCGTTGGGCGAGGGTGTTTGGGCTTGAGTAGTTTTCCCAGTCAATGTTTGAGTAGTTGAAGTCACCCAATAACATAGTGTTTGGAGAGACCTTCATATTCTCCAGTGTTCTCAGGAATGCCAAATGGGGTTCCTGTAATAGGGAGGGTGTTCTGTAGCAGGCTACAAACTGAAAGGCAGTTTTGCCCGCTGTTAGTTGCACATGGATGGTTTCTGATGCTTCGTGCAGTGCCACTAACCTGGAGGTGTAGGTAGCTATAAAGCAATTGTGTATACTCAGTGTAGTCATTTGCTCTAAAATCCTAAATTCTTTGTACAGTAGCCACAGTTACACTTAGTAAAAAAAACTTATTAGTTTGTACTGTTGCTATTAGAAAGTTGTATGTGCAGCAGACTTTAATCAAAGTTGCTGCTGCTGCTGTTGCCAGACCAATGCCAAGAAGAATGGTTTTAATACCCTTTTTGACTTACCAGGGACTGCATGACACAGAATATTATACAGCAAAACTTGGGAGACAGAGAAACAGCATAGTACTCTGCATTCCTGCAGCACAGCCCATTTAATCACACTGGCATGAAAGCAACTGTACTATTGTAGCTGAAATTAAAATCTTCAGCTTTTTCTACAGGGAATTAAATGGCATGACTCCAACCTCCTCACAAATGCTAAGAACAAAAAAATGAAGGTTTTTTTCATAGTCCAGTTCTGGCCATGTGTTTTGTGCATGTTTCTATTTTTTTGACCAGATTAAACGTGTGAAAAAGGGGTTGATAGGACAGTGATGAGCATGGGGTGGCAAGCAGAGGGCAGGACACAAGGAAGGAATACAGGAATTTGCTGGAGTATGGTGAGACAGCACCATAGCTATCCAGTTGTTCACAAGATAACAAGATAAATGTAGAAATGTACAAAGAATTTCATGGCTTTTGAGAGTTACCACAACATGGATGGGTGACAATGGAATAATTTTGTATAGCCAATTGGACCAAATCAAGTGTGTCAAGATGACACATATGCAAAGTGGTGAGCTATGTATGAGGCGTAATTATTTTTTCTGGGTCAGGTTCCCATTCATTTTTTTTTTTTTTTTGAGAGAGGGAAATCTTAGGGAAACTGCTTAGGAATGAGAGGGTCAGGTAGGTAGGATTAAGTAGCAGGCATAGACTTACAGGACATCAAAGACAGGCAGGAATAGTGATGGAACACAAAAGGTTGGGGGACACAGTGATTGGGGATGGGTAGGGGACTTCGGAGGTGCATCCATGTCCAGCTTGAAAACAGTGAGAATCTAGTCCTCACTCTCAGAACTGTCATCAATGTCTGTTGTGTCAGCTGCCTGGGTCAGTACTGGATGTGGCACTGTTTTAGCAATGGGATGCAAGACATTTTCAACCCTGTCAGTTTGGGCTCTGAGGCCCCTCTTCATTATGCCCTCCATCAGCCATGTCAGCTCCTGTCAGGTGACAAAATTGCCACCTCTGCTACTGTTCCTGAAAGGTACCACTGCACCAGCAGCTGAGACAGAACTACCTGATGCAGGTGGAGCAGGTAGGGCAGGAGTTGTACAGTCTACACTCAGATGTGCAGAGTGCCTGTGCTGCCTGTGGGTGTTCTGCCACAGCCACCTGTGGAGGTATGGTGGGCTGAACCCCAGTAGTTGGTCTATCTCCCTGTGATGATGGTCATTTTGTTTTCAGAAACAATATATTAAAAAAGGAAAGATAGTGTGGGAGAAGACAAAAAAGAGAGAATTAGATCAATGGCATGTCACATTACTTAATTATTTCAATACATAAAACAATTTAAGAAATAAATAAGTATATCTTGGCCACATCCAGACATGATGGGAAGGCATGAATTTTTCATAAAGTCAATCAATCATAACGGGATGATATGACAAATAGAATCATGCATTTCACTATTCCAAATCAGATATCTGTTTTCTAAGGTACTACATGTGCAAATACTGATTTGTTACTGCCATGCAGTATTGAAGTTAAAATATCTTATAAAAAGTAGCCTGTAAAAAAATCACTTATCTATTTGTGGATATTGAACCCACACATAATTAACTTAATTTACTCATTGCATGATGCAGTAACCAAGAGCTATTGTAGCAGACATGTAGGCTTGATATTAAATTTAAGGTATGCCTGCTCAAGGTGATATACAGTGATAGACTAAGAATACGTCTGCACCTTGCAGTCAGATCATATGCATACTTACCCCATGCCTCTCTCAGATGATTTAGTCTCTCCTGATGTGCCTCAGGGTTTTCTGCAATCTCTGCTGCAGCTCTACAGTAAATATACATGAAAGCATAACCAATAACTGAATTGGCTAATTAATTCTATATCATAGATAACTTTTGGGTTGCTATGCTTACACAGTTGAGGGTGCTTGTAGTTTTAAATTCATCCTCCCACCAGCTCAGTAGGTCCTTCTTGCACCTCTTCATATCACTGTAGTGGTGACAGTATTACTTCCCACAGAGTAGGATGCCAATTGCACTGGAGACAGCCTTGGCTAAGCTATTTCAAGCCTCAGCCTTATACAGAGACCAAGTGTATTCCCCCTGCAGTACCCTCCATCTCTAGCACTTCATGAGGAGTGCCACAAAAATACCGGCCCCAACAAAACCCCACCTTTGTGCTCTACAGGACATACCATCACTACCTTTGTCAACCATGTCTACAGCAATTAAGCCAGAAATATGGGTCTGAATTGGGATCCATTTCAGAGCTTGCATGTAACAGTCTGTGCACAGAGATGCACAGCCTTGTCAGCTGTGTTTGCACAATTGGAAGCACTCCAATGGTAGTCACACATTTTCTTGCCAGTACCTTCAGCCTGACACACCCTGAGTGGTACTGCAGTCAGAGTAATCTTTCACATTTGCAAACAGTTAGCTGGTAATACTTCTCAGTGCTAACCCTTGCAGAGGTAGAGCATGTGCAAGCGGTTTTGTAAGTCCTTATACCATGTTTATATTCTCTGCACTTAGTGCAAATGTTGGAATTCCTGACTACTAATGAGTTCACCTTTTATTTGCATATTCACAGTGTCCACAGGGCTGAATCTGCACTATATCAAATCATGTAGGCAAAGAAATGAGTATTGTGATGGAAGACTATCTATCCAGAGAGCTGCAAGCTGCTACTTGTTTGCAAAACATGTTTCTAGTGTCATAACTAACTTAATGCAAATGCAAGTTGCTGTGTTTTACAAAATACTGTATTTCAGCTTTACTGATGGATTGCATTTCACAGTATACCTATAGCTTAATGTATGCATTTTCTCCCTTGCTGGTGGCATAGGCACGTATATCAGTTATATGTTACATTACAAAAGTATGTGAAGAATGTAACATGACACTGTGGAACATTTTCTATGACCGTCTGGCAGGTTATTGCAGAAGACTCTTGAATCACTTTCTAGTAAGGTCGGGTTTGACATTTGCAGCCCACAAATGTGTTAAACCTGTGGTGTGTAATTGACTGCCCTACACGTAAGTGGACATCCAAGAACACTTTTATGTATTTGTACTGGAAAAGTGTACATTGCTGTGGTTAATGCTGCAATGCACTACTCAATTACACAGCTGTTGTTCTCCTTACATGGCCTGTACAGTTGCTTTTCACTTCCTTTACTTATTTATTTTTTTGGGTGTACTGATATGGAGATTTAATTTTATTTTTTATTTATTTTTACATTGATGTTGGTTCTGACATGAACAACACTGGTGGGTATACTGCAGAACTTTCAAGTAGGCTATACAGTTCCATAATTCACACTCAATTCTTTGGTGTTAGGCTTACTGTTATGTGTTCTTCTCCATCACCACCCTGTGCCAGTGATGGATGACTATACACTGGCCTATGCTCATTTATAATGTAGTTACAGTTCCATATATGTATGGTAAAGTACAATACTTGATGCACATTATTATGCAAAGTCAGTAGTTGGGTATTGCAGACATCACAATCACAGTATTTTCTCAGTTTGATGCACACAGGACAGATGTGTCATCTTAGGAACATATAACTACTTGCTTATGGAATTAAGCATTTTCCCAAACAGGCTCCACACTTACCTTGGGCCTCAGATAAGGATAGAAAAGGTTGTGTAAAGGCATTACTGTGAAACAGTTACTGTAACAGTTCTTAGGCTACTGAATGTAATGAACTAGAAGCTCCTATGTGGTATGTTAAGATAATTCCCTTGTTTGATTGACTGATCCTTTTGCAGAGTGTCATGGGTTTGATTACAACTGTAGATCAAATTATTATTTCATGGCATTTTATATTCCTATCATACAGTTATCTGCAAACTCCTGTATTTCTCTCCTTTACAATACTTCATTAATATACCATTTGATTAGTGCAGCAACACATCATTTACAACTACATTCCATCCCCAACAGGGACACTTAGTAACCCACCCTTATCCCACTTAAGCCTTAAAGTTGGCTGTACATTGCTATACAGCAATTGACAGCTTAATAATGAGGAATAAGTAAGAGTAACACACCATACAGATGGTACTACATGTCCCACAAAAATACAGTCCCTATTCCCCTCTCCATCTGTCTCTGTCTCTCTCTGTTCACCCTTCTGCTTCAGCAGGTTTTCACTATCCTTCAATGTGTCATTTAAAGTATGTGAAATATGAGTTCCTTTGTGGCATGAAGAGATAATGCTCAGATCTATAGACATATTTTGCATACTTTTAAGGATTCTAATCCAAGCATTAGCTAAGTTCTGCTGACTGTTTTTAGTACACTATTTTATATATAGCTGTTACCTAGATATTGTTACCAGACAAAATTATCCTGCTTCTGTCATAAGCTACTTGGTCCATGCCTCTCTCTCATCTTGTCTATGTATCTTCTCCCTTTTGTGTTATTAGTTTTCCTCCTCTCCATTTGTACAGTGTCTGGCATTGAGTATCAACTGCAACTGAGGCTAAATGGAAGTACACAGCTTATGGTGAAATCTTGTGAGTTTTTGCCTTCTGTTGCATTGCAGTGCTGCCTCCATGCTGCTGTGCTGAGCTATGTTTAGTCAGGTTACTCTACTTTTGATCAAGCTGCAGAGTTGAATGTACAACTTACAGTTGTCATGAGGGCAACTGAAGAGTAATGCATACATACATTCTCCTTTTCTGCGATCTGTTATTAAATGGGAACTTTGTGAAGTAGGAGTTCCTATGTGGTGTGTTTAGATAATACTGAGGTCTGTAGATTTTTGTTGCAATTCTCTCAAGGTTCAAATCCAGATAACCATGTACCCACACGTGAATTGGTTCAGCAGTACTCATATTTATGGGGACAAGATAAAATTAAGTACTTAGTATGGATTTAAGGACTGTTATGGCAGCTACAGATATGTGGGAAGAGACTAAACAAAAGATAATATAAAAACAGAAACTGGAATCTCTGTTTTATGGATATGGATAGCAAGATATAAGGAGTGAAAATGTTTTTAGTCCCCCTTACTTTTATACACTGGTCAGGCATATTTTTATCTACTAGAGAACAAGTTGTGGATGTGCGTGGGGAAGAGGGAAAGAGTTGAGTGGGATAAGTTGATCCTTCCAATAGAACAAGATGGTTTGGGATTACCTTTTATAATGGGGTATTTCAGAGCTACACAGTTAAGGCTCCTATACATAGCACAGGCAGAAAACTATAATTCAAAAGGGGAAAGAGATGATGATGAAAAAGGGAAAAGCTCAAAAATAAGAAGAGACTGTGATTTTGGATGCAGATCCTTAAGGAGAATAACAATAACTATATAGAATATTATATTCATAAAGTAGAAGAAAGTATTCTAAGAATGAAACCAACAAGGGAATGGCGAAAGGAGATTCTGCCGATAGGGATGACTGCAATTAAGTGTACAAGGAACAGTCAAGAGGGGCTGGAATTTACTGGGGCATTTTAATTGGAATACAAATACATGACAGTGTAATCCTCCTCTCTTGCCTGTAGTCCCTTACTACTACAAATCTACCATTATTATCTTTTGTTCCTTTTCTATTACTATTGGAGCTCCTCTATCAATTAATATAGGTACTCACCTTTCCTTTGTCTCAGATATTCCACTGAATACGCTGAAATCCTTTCTTTATCAAATTCACATGCTTGGTTCTTTTCAAATGTGTCTCCTGTGAGACTATTCACATTCAAAGAAAATATGGAAAGTGTTACCATTATGCTAAGAAGTGATTATTCCCACCTGTTATATTTAAAACTTTTTAAATGTGCATTTTCAGCCTTTGTGTTACATGCCTACAAATGTTTGGCAGGCTGATCTTTATACAGTTGTTTCTTGTCTTATCCATATGAACCTATGCCACATCTTACAAGACTTTTTGTTTTAATGAAAACTATTACACACATACACACATAAACACACACACACACACACACACACACACACACACACACACACACACACACACACACACACACACACACACACACACACACACACACACACACACACACACACACACACACAGAGAGAGAGAGAGAGAGAGAGAGAGAACACCCCTTAACCTATTAACTTAATACAACACACAAAACTATGTACATCTTCAAATAATTATGTTTAACCCTCATAACAGGAACAATTGTCTCAGATTGACATATACACTTGCAGGCTTGAATTAACTTATAATTAAGGCTATCCATGGTAAGACACACATGGTACAACTTGTGCCTCTACTTACACTAAGTGCTCTCTGTTTTTTTCTTTTTCTTATCTTTATTACTCTCCCCAATGTAGAAAACAACTTTAATTCTTTCAGAAACATTATCATTTTGCAATCAAAAGAAAAAAAATATATTCTTCTTTAATTGCCCTTATCAGCTTGTCTCCACAGAATCATGAGAACCAGATATACAATTGCCCTTAGCTAGAAGTTTCTCATGTTGTACTGTGAACATTTATTCCTAAAGGGAAAGTTTTCATTACATTGAATGTTCTTTTATTTACTTGTTTCCACTTAAAACTTGTTAGATGAAGCCCAGTGCTTTAATCTAGTCATTCCCATATGTAAAAGTGCTGTTTTGTCCAGGCTTTATTCTCTTATTACACTGCAGTGACTACATTTCTTAAAACTGAACAAGTAGAAAGAAAGAAGGGAAAAAGGGCACCTGTTGACTTTAGTATTAATATTATACACAATTTACTATATAACATGCAGTATATGTCATGTTTTATAAAAATACAAAACACAGAATTGTTTTACTTACAGTCACTTCATTCCTTCCTGTTCCCCTTTCCATTATGTTCTTCCAAACATTAATGACATGAAGTAGGGCATATGATTTGATTTGGAGTCCTCTACAAGTTTGACATAGTCAGAAAAGTGCAATATTTCCAGATTTCCATGTTCTGATGCTTTGCAATCCCACATGTATTCATTAACTTTGGAGTTGCTGGTTTTCTTCCTGTTGATCTCCATCTCTCATTTCCAATGTCCTCCTGGTTCTTGTAGTCAACTCCTGTGCTTTTTGTGTCTCCCAAGCATGGAACATGGGAAAAGGTTTTACTGGCATAATCTCAATATGTGCTTTATTATCACACAAAAAAGAAGCAGAATCCCCTTCTGTTTGATGGCTCACTTTTTGTTGGATAAAGTTTTGTATTTTCTCCTGAGCATGTTCTGCATAATACAAATGAGGTTGACCCTCCAAGAAAAATATTCTGAAGATAGCTGGATATAGCAGCTTGAATCTCACACCTGCTTCTTGACATTCTCTGATTGCTGGGATAAATGTATTCCTCTTTTGCCTGGTGTAGAGTGAGTAATCATTCTCCACAAACACTCTGCTGTCTCCCACTTTGATACTTTGTCCTTCTGCCACAGTTTTGTCAGAATCAACTCTTTCTGCTGAAAGAATTGTATCCTTACTATTAGAGATCTTGGCTGCTTTTTCATGACCAGCTTTGGAGCACACACATGATGTTCCCTTTCAATTAACAAATCCAGCTATGGAATACCAGTGTAGTTGCTTATTTCTGCTTTCATAAAATGAATACATTCTGGTCCTTTCAGTTTCCCTGGCATAGTAGAACATCTCAGGTTTTCCCTACATGCTCTGTCCTCTAATTCTACCATTTTTGAAACATATCTTCTTCAGCAATTTTATGATCAGCAAGCCTTTTTTGCAGTTTTATCAGCTCATCTGAATATCTGTTTAAAGCTTCTTCCATTTTTTCCAGCCTTTTATTTTAAAATATATACTCCCTCAATGTTTCATTAATCATCTCTGAGCACATTTGACTTATTTTTTCTTCTAGGTTACTGGAACTCCTATCTTGCACCAAAGCTGGAGCTTGGACTACTTTTTTGTGGAATAGCTGCATGATTCTTCCTAGGTAGTGTTTTTTCCTCACCTTTTGCAGTTGAATTTCTTTCATATTCTCTAAATTTCTACTTCGCTAACAGCCAGACACTGCACTTACTAGCCAGTAACTGATGTTTAACAAAAAAACAAGGTATTGGACCCAATGGCATGATAAAACTCAGCAGAAATAAGTACTGAAACTTCAAATTTGAATTTGCAGTGCATGTTTCTACTGAGTTTTATATTTGAAGTTGCAGTGCTTGTTTCTACAGAGTTTTAATTTGAAGTTGCAGTGCTTGTTTCTACTGAGTTTTATCATGCCATTTTTTGTTGATTTGGAGTGTTATTGGCATTGGGTCAATTTATTTGTTTTATTTAGTAACTATTATTTACCCAAAACAACAAATTCCCTGGCTCTCTTTTCTGAGTTTCTGTTTTTACACTGGGAGAGCTGAAATTAAGCTGCTACTCAGTGTGCAGACATCTTGGAAGTGCCCCTATCAAGGACTGATATCACATTATAGGCAAAGACAAAGGAATCCTAGGTGAAAGACCATCACAGGTAGAGTTTTTAGTAGAATCTAGAGCAGAAGCTGCTGTCAAAATGGATAATTAGCAAAGCATATAACAGGTTGCATGATAATTATAGGAATAAATTAGAGGAGGTTAGAAAGGATGGGAAGAGACTGGATTAGCAAATCACAAAGAAACAATGGGAGGATATATATATATATATATATATATATATATATATATATATATATATATATATATATATATCTCCCAGATATGCAATAAAGTCTATAAGACATATGAGTTTTGTTCAGAAGTGTTTGCATAACTATTTGATACCCCAAGCAGACTCCAAAACATTTTCCTCAGGTAAATTGCAAATGTTGGAGGTGTGATGGGAAAGAAAGAAAGCGGTAAATGGGAGCATATGTTTGGGGAGTGTAATGATTTGGCAGACTTTAAAAATTCCTTGCAAAGCACTCTGTCAGAAATACTGGGTGAGCAAATTGGTGTAACGAATTTATGAACATCAGTACAGCATACATAAGCAAGATTGTAATAATGCACTAGCAAAGCAAGTAATTGCATTTCCTGGGCATTCCTTCTTAATTTCTTGTGATAGAGCCGATTAAAGAAAGCATTAGAGGTGGCCATGGCAATTATTATTGGAGCAAAGAGAATTATGGTGGCCTTGTTTGGGAGATGGGAGATATAGGATACCCCCCAGGGAGTGTCACTGTCACTGCTCAACAGAGGCACAGCAAAATAATGGGTATAGTTCCCCCCCCATAAAAAGTGGCGGAAGCTAAAAAATATATGGCTTTTGTAAAAAATGCCTCGGGCAGCAGCCTAGTATGAACCTATGAACCTATGAACCTATGAAGTGCTAACCAATGTTTATATGTACCCTGGTTTAAAGGAGCCATGTTCCTTAAAATGTTTATTAAGATTAAAATATTTGGAAAGATGTTAACTTGTTAAGAACTCACTTTTTTACCTTGTCTTGGAGACAGGTTTAAGATTTTCATACTGCAGTTAAATGTATTTTATATGTTTTATAGAGGGTGTTTATTTATATAAACATAATATATACATATATATATATATATATATATATATATATATATATATATATATATATATATATATATATATATATATATATATATATATATACGGTTCTACCTCACTTCAACGACACGCCGGAACATCGAAACGGAAATCGCGAGCCCCAGAAGATCGACAGCGCAGAAGACCGACGCGACGGGACCTAGAAGATCGACAAGCAGAAGACCGACCCGACGGATGAAAGCACCGACGCCAAGGATGCCGAAATGGGAAAAGGCTGTGTAACTATGCGGTAGTGACGGATGTTAGGGTGCGAGTAAGGTAAGTGTGGATAGGGGTGGGTTAAGTGAGTTAGGGTTAGGGAGCGGGTCAGGTAAGTGTGCTGTAGTGATTGTGTTTGGGTTAGGGGCGGGATAAGTGAGTTAGGGTTAGGGAGCAGGTCAGGTAAGTGTGCGGTAGTGATTGTGTTTGGGTTAGGGGCGGGATAAGTGAGTTAGGGTTAGGGAGTGGGTCAGGTAAGTGTGCGGTAGTGACGGACCTTAGGGTTAGGGTTTGGGTTAGGGTTGTAGGTAGTTGTGTATGTGAGGTTTAGTGTGGGTTTGTAGGGATTTTGGTGTGCTTGTGTTGTGTATGTGGTTTTTGGAAAGGAAATGTGTTTTGTTTGTTGATCGTGGTGTGTGAAGTGTATGAGGTTTCGTGTTTGTGTACCGTCGGTTATTTCGTTGTCGGGCATGTGGAATTTCATGTTTTTGTACTGTCGGTTATGTGGTTTCGGTGACTGCGTTGTCGGTGTTTTGGTGTTTCGTTTATGTGAGGTAGAACCATATATACATATATATAGGTTCATATGTTCATACTAGGCTATCTGCCCTAGGGCATTTATAAGCCTAGCCAGAGTGTGTTTGGCTTTCGCCACCCATTTTAAATTAATTTTGCTATGCCCTTTTTCGAGGTTAGTATATTGTGCCTCTGTCTAACAGTGACACAGAAGTGATACCCGGGGTAAACCTACGATCTCCCATCCACTCATCAAGATTCCTCTTGAAGAGAGTCAATGAGGGACTCTTCCTAACATGGACTGGGATTTTATTCCAGAGTGAAGTGAGCCTCTGGATTATGAAGTCTATATTATATATATGGGTCTATATTATATTCTCGAAATCTGACATTGTCGGCACGAGAATATTGAAAGCTCAGAATCTCGAGCGTGTAAACGAAAATCTCCTTAAGGGGAGATTTCCGTTTACTGCAATGTAGTGCGGTCTCGAAGTTGGTATATTTAAGTAGCAGAAGGTGTGGGGGGGCTCAGCCCCCCACATGGGGGGGTGCAGGGGGGCTTGCCCCCTGCTTAAACCCATTAGGGAACTTTTTTCTTTTGTTTTTTTATAAGGTCGTTTGAAGACATCGACCATATGGTGTTGACCATATGTTGTTCAATGTTTTCAACCGTCAATCTTATAATACAGACCCATATATACATATTAGGTTTTAGTTATATGTAATGTTTCTTTAATTATGAATTGATGATCTGATGATGTCATTGTTGGCGGTTTATTTAAACCAAGAAAGTTTTTTCTTTCATGTTTTTTGTCTGAAGAAAGTCGTACATTGTTATGCCCGAAAGCGCTAACAATAAATTTGGAAGGTCTGGTATACCACGTTGCCTTTTTGTTTGTTCTCTGTACTTATAATTGACCTGTTTTTTTTCATGTCTGTATTACCTGTGTGATAACTACTTTACTACATGTTAATTGTGGAGCTTTTCTCCCAGGGCATCCACTGAAAATGGACCTGGTCCAGTTGGATTTTCTCGGTTAACAAATGTAAAATAAATAAAATAAATAAAAATAAAAGAGCAAGCAGGAATTGAATGAACTATGTAATGTTTGATTGACAATGACTGTACAGATGTTTATATGTGATATATAATGTTTGCAGCTGAAAATATGTCAATATGGTTTATTTTAATTTATATAAATGTATGATTGCCTATATCACAAGTGGTAATTCAAAAAAGATGTTTCTTGTTTAAAAAATATGTTTTGAATCCAAATGTATGCTGTTTTGAAAGTTTTGTTTAACCCCTGTGAGTGTAAATTTTTGCTATACCTTTTCTTAACACACTATTATCCTGCTGCTATACCAATGTGCTTGCTTCCTTTTGCAAAGCATTCTCTTGAACAGATCTTGTGTGAGTAATTATGCTGTTAAAGAAAACAGTAACACACCTCAAATATGTGCAGAAAAGAAACATGAATTAATGTGTTAGTATGTCTGTATTGTCTATTCCTGTTGCCAAATTTCCACCTCTTCCCCTCACTTGTGTGCCATCCAATAAATATCTTTGATTCACAACTGTTTCCATAATGTTCTGTATTCCATCATATTCAAACATGGTTGTATGTGTACAATGCTTCTTTGTATGAAGGTTGTGACAGAGCACCAGAGATTATGGATTATTCCCATTATAAATTCAACACCTCAAGATATGCTTGCACATGCACTAATACTCTGCCATCTGCAGCGCAATTGAGCTTGGCAGTGCTGCCCTTCAGGGAGATGGTAAAAAAAAATTACAACAAATTATTCTTTGCTTAAGTTGCACAATGTCTGTATGTCTCTGCTGAATTTGTAAACAAGTTATCTGGATTTCAGAGTGATGTTGATTCAATTAAGTCAGTCTGTTAATGTATGTCTGCACTCCAATGTTTACACTTGCAATTTTGTTACAATGTTGGGTGAACTATTCACACATAATCCATCAGTGTTATTCTGCCATGTACTGTCCTATTTAGGAAGGGTCTGTTTATACTGTCAATGCACATTGTGCAAGCATGAGACAAGACATGAACCAGAATGAACTGGCAGGAATGCAAGTAAGTAAAGCTTCAATGTTCAATGTGTTGTGTCTACTTCCATTGAGAATACATTAACTTTGTACACAGCTCCCTCTGCACTTTATCCCACTTTTAAGACAAACATCCTCTCTTTAAAACAATGATGAGGTCATCCTGCCAAAAGTGCACTCTCTCCCCCTTAACAGTCAAGACTTCTTTTGTGTTACTTGCAACTAATACTGTGTTTGACAGATTTTATAACTAGATAGGTAGGACGTTCAAATCTTAAAGTGGGGAACTAGCGCGTGTCTTCAATACCAGTTATATACAGCTTCCTGAATGATTGTGCAGTATCAACTTCCATGTAGGGAAAGATTTTAACGTGAGAGAGGATGCCAGCATCCCCTTATCCCACAAACATCTTCTCACAATTCACTGATAAGGTCAGTATGTCAAAATTGCACACTATCCCTTTACACATCACAGTTCATCTGTAGTGCTTGCAGCTAAATCTTTGTTGTATGGATTGTGTAAATTGATATGTAGGGGGTTCAAATCCAGCACTGTGTAAATAATGTCAGTGTGTATTGTCATGTACAATTGTGTCCTTAACAACAGCCCTTATGTAAATTTTCACTTAGGTGACATATTTTGCATGGCAGAGATTACCCTATAGATGTGTATTACACTCAGGCAATAAACAATTTTGGAAACACAACATTTACATAATGCTATCAACAAACAACAGCATAAAAGTAGTTGTATGAGTTACTCTGTGGTTCTAGCTGTTGATATTGTGCTCTCTATACTACATAAGTACAGAGGAGGGTCATTTGAACACAGCAATGATGGACTACTTTCCAAGGGTGTTTTCCTCTCATGCTGTGTAGAGAAGGTTTGTAATGCATGCTGTATGTGTAGCTGTGTAGTGCTGCTGTGCACTTCAACCACTTTCATACATTTTTAGAAGATCAATATATGAAAGTATGGTGATGTCATACATTCAAATGTGCACCATCAGAACTGTAAAAGAACATCTCGTGTTGAGCATGCAATTTAGGCAGTTTTCTGTACCTTGTGATCTTGGGTAGTATGTTCAAATCCAGCCATCACTCCTTATCCTCACTTGTGCCACTATGTCTGTGAATGTGCAGCTAGGTAATAATGTTGTCATCCAGCTATCTGCTGTGTACATGTATGGATGGGGATACCTATTACAATAATTTCTGCTTCTTTTTCACATAGAAATACTTTCTTGGATAATGATGATGCAATGGGATGACATTTATCTTTCCTCTGAGAACTACTAAGGCTTTTCCTATGCAGTGAGGACATGAGACTACATTCTGTATGCTTGTGTCTTAGGAAGGCATGTGTTTGAATCTGTGATTATCCACGCATTGCACCTGACTACCATTCTCTCAGTGCAGTAATGAAGGTATTACACATCATGTTCATAGGTTCATAGGTGTTTACTAGGCTAACGACCACAAGGGCCTTTTTAAGCCTAGCAATGCATCCCAAATCTCTGACAAATTCTGATACCCATGATAAGTGTAAGCATGGGCCTGGGAGATGAACCATTTACAGGTTCCCTTAGAGACACAAGTGCCAAACCAGGGATGACTTTCCTGTTTCCCATCCAATTGCCCAAGTTGCACTTGAATTGGGTTAGGGAGGAACTCTGCGTCACATGGATGGGGAACCTGTTCCATAGATGGGGGTAGTCTCTGGGATACATACCTATCTCTCCAGCAGGTCTCAGTTACATCACAGGCAAGGTTTAAGTCTTTAGAATGGGTAATTCTGGAGCTGTTTGTTTTGTGGATATGCAAGAGGTCCATCAGTGTGGGGTCTGACAATGCCCTGTGTCTGGCTATTCCTATTAGCAGGCAATGTTGTGTGACAAACACACATACTGCAAAACTATATTAAAGAAATGACAGGCACACATCTCCCTTGCAGCAAAAATGATGTAATTGCTTCAAAGACCAAAATATCTCACAATTACAGCACCAGTGGCACCATGCTGCATTCTTTCTTTCCAATATCATGTAGCTTCTGTTGTCACATAGTCAGGTATTCAAAACCCACAGTGGCTGACTGCAAGCATTGCCTGTCCTAATTCCTAATGCTGTTATGCATGAATGACATCCACAGTTATTATAATGTATAGAATTACAGTGAGAGAAACCTCCCCCAGCTCTTGTATCTCATATAAACTGCAACACTATCATATGATGTAAAGACTTCACACAGCTGGAGTCTCACAATTTTGTTATGACATCTGGTGCATGTGATTCTTACACATTTCTAGTTGGTGGGCTTACATGGTATGCTGTTCAATTCCAAACAAGGATAACAGTCTATGACTGCATTGACTTTACATAAACAACACTGCATGAAGTTATTATTCTCAATTTTTATATGTTTATTATTAATGCTGGTAAGATATGTGTTTGTGTTTTTACATGCTGTTATGGCAGTGTTTGCTATACTGACTTGCAAGCATGCCTAGTACAATCCTGTGTTACACATGCTCAGTTTACAAAACGAGAACCCTGAAGTACTGCAATGTCATCAGATCTGTGTTATCATTTGTCACGTGTGTATTTGATTGCTATTATATTACTGTTTAGATTGCTATTATATTACTGTTTATGATTCACATGTACATAAAACACATACTTGTCTAACACAAGCATCAGTGTAATATATCTCCCTATCTATTGTTGTCCAATGACAAATGTTTAAACATGTCCCTTTCAGCTGTGTATGACACAGTTGCCGTATGGTGCATGCTTTGTTTATACATAATGGAGTGGAGGATACAGCAATATAGTCAGTTATCACACATACATTTCCTGTATATACATGTCATATTCAATAACTGCATTGTATGTGAATGCCCCATAACAAATCCATTGTTCTTACTAATATCTCAACTTGGCATGTTATCAAAACTAATATCACATTTAATCCCATTTCATACAATGTTGCATTGTGTTTATCTCACATCCATTGTTATCATGTCCATTTTTAAGTTATGTACATGGATAAACAGTTGCAAACACCATCAATACGGACGTCTTCCTTTTGAAAAATGTTTTTTTCTGGCATAATCTCATTTGAATCCATTAACTGAGTAATTTTTTTTCAGTTTACCCTGTCGTTGTAATTATCCCTGCACTGTTCACATTCTGTGTAAATTATCCCAGTTGCATGTCCCCTGCATCTACATGCTTAAATGTCACTTCCCTTTGCTACATATAAGATGTTTGCTTGTGCTCACATAATGTTTGCCTACAGGCAATTATTTTTGTTTACATTGTGTGCTTGTGTTTCCAGCACCATTTCATGGTTAGCAACACTAATGCTGGCCATGAAATGGTGCTTGGAACTGTGGAAGTGCAATATGCAGCCTGCATATTCAATGAGCGTTGCTGCTCATCTTGCTAAAGAGCTGCAAATGTGTAGGCTTCACTTGAAGCCTACATGATTGCTAACAAATCCCAGTGAATGTCTTTATTGTTTGATACATTGTTTGATTTTAAATCTGCCTTAAACTCTGGTATAATTATGTGTGAGAATTTATTTTTGTCAGCTTGAAATTTGTTTTGTTTTCTGTAGATTCATAGGCCAGTTGCTTACCTGAATTGTATGAAGCTGATGTTGACTTCTGTTATGTTAATTATCACACCAAGCTTATGTTGGCTTCTGTTATGTTAATTATCAACAAAGTATACATAATAAATAAATACAAATTATACTTTGTAATGTTTTAGTTAGATAACTGATTTTTATATTCTACTTTTATATCCTGTTTCAGAGCACTTCTGATAGGTGCTAGGTTGTTAGATCACTATTTTACCTTGTAGTTCCCCTTTGATTAACAGAGATGTTTGATGATGTTACAGACATTTTTTATTTCTATTTGAATTTTGTATTTGTCTAATAAAGAAAGAAAACGGTTAACAGTGACTTAACCATGACAAGGGACACAAATACATAAAAGAAGAATGGGATTGTCCCTTCTGAATAATCTCAAAGTGGTGTCACAGCATTGCTCGTTATATGAGAATATAGCAACACCTAGTGTAATTTAAAAGACTCTTGCTGCAGGAGTAGATTGAATCATTTTTTTTGTGGATCATACATTGATTTTGAAATGCATCAGTTTCAAATAACATAGCATAATAACAAATAAAAAACGTATTTTACGAGAGATTTTTGGGCCCATTGAAATTCCATTACAAAAAAAATGGCATTTTAAAAAAGTAAAAGGAAAAGTAAGGATACATAAAACAATGATCTGAAGCCTCAGTAAATCAGTCATATAGCAAGTATGCTAAATGCTGTAACCAACCATAAACCAAATAAACATCTGAGACTTTAGCCCTAGAGCCACCCCAAGCCTAACCCTGACTCCTTCCATATGTATGTAAGCTGTTCTCTGGAGCCCACTATGATAAAAATTAGAGTAAATAAAGAATATAACATATTTCAGTTAAAGTTATTTGCTCCCCCAACATTTCTGACAAAATCCTCTATAGGGAATTTTAAAAATATGCTAACTCATTACAGTCCCAAAAATATGTTCCAGTTAACCCCGCCCCCCATCACACTTCTGGCATTTGCTATCTACCTGAGGAAAAATTCTCTGAAGTCTGTTTGGGGTACACAAATACCCATGCAAACACTTCCAAAGTAAAAGTCCTAAACTTTTTGGAACTTATTGTATATTTGAAAGCCATATATATGTTTATTTTTCCATTGTAAACTGCCTTTCCAGTCTCTCTACCCAATCTTTTCTAACCTCAACTGAATGATTCTTATAGTT
This sequence comes from Protopterus annectens, assembly GCF_019279795.1. Classification (NCBI taxonomy): domain Eukaryota; kingdom Metazoa; phylum Chordata; order Ceratodontiformes; family Protopteridae; genus Protopterus; species Protopterus annectens. The sequence goes on along the minus strand of NC_056742.1, from coordinate 122,390,513 downwards.
ATCATACAACATTTTATACACCCTACTAATTATCCCTTTTTCAATAGCAGTTTCTGTTCTAGAGTTGACTAAAGACTTTACCAGAACTGTTTTTTAACTCCTCTATCCCTTTTTCTTTGTCTGTACTCTGACATTAATTCCTAGTAGGGAAGGTAGTATGTAACTTGCAATCCAAGTTTCTGTTTTGCCTCAGCCTACTGTATTATCTTTTTCTCTCTTTAGTTATTTGTTCTCAATACCTTGGTTCCTTTGCAATTCTCACCAGTAAATTATAGTACCCCTTCTTATTTTCTATACCCCTACTTACAGTCATCCCTATTGGCAAAATCTCTTTTCCGGTGTTGGCCTGGTACTTAGAATGCTATTTGCTACTTATTGAATACAGTATTCTGTACAGTGTTTTTGTTATTCTCATTAAAAATTTCTATCCAAAATCCTACTCCCTCCTTATTTCTTGAGCTTCCCCCGTGTTTCATCAACATCCCTTTCTACTTTGATTTATAAGCTTCTGTTTGTGTTATTTATATGAGTCCTAACTGAAGTAATCCTGTACCACTCAACCTTTCACTTGATACATATTGTAGGAGTGTGCAGCTTATTATTGTCACTCTGTACTTTATTTGTAGATTCTTCATAATTAAGAGATTTTTTCATGACTATAAGTATGTGGTATTAGTTCCTCTTGCACATGCATTTAGCCAATTTTTAATGCTTCTGTCTGATGTTTTGTTTATGATGTTAGAATTTTTATAATTCTTTTTGATACCAGTTTCTTGTTACATGTTTAAATTTTGGGCATACGTCATGCAGTTCACATTATCATATAGATATTCAAAGCAAAAGTGCATTTTCTTATTTAGGTTCCTCTCAAATAAATAGGTGTAATTTTTATCAGTTACTAACATGATTACTTTACTGCCACATGATATTGTGTATAGTTTATCTTGTTGAAATGTCTGTTTTCAATTTTAATTTTATATCATCTCTAAGTAAATGAAGCATCTCTTGATTTTTTTTTCATTAGGCTCTCACAGCAGGTTACTCACTTGTTATATAAAATAACCTATATAATTAGATTGCTTTAAAGGATTTAGCTTTACTGCCATCAAATCATGTATAAAATTTCATCTTTTATCTGCATATGTTGCATACTTGGTTATTTTCATCATATATATGGATTTTGTTTATTTAACCTATTATAACATACAAAACTTCAGGAAAAAGAGTTTTGTATTATTCAGTACTGCAGTACGTGAAATGCCAGAATGTGCCATTTAAGTTAATTAGCAGTAATGGAGTCAGTTCTGGAAATCCATTTAAGGTTTGTGTAGTTGAATGGCTAATGTAGTTAAGCTAGTCACTGTAGCTTGTTTTCAGTTTTGCTAAAAACAGTTGGCAAAAGACTGTTTTGAAATATGTTATATTCTTTATTTACTCTAATTTTTATCATAGTGGGCTCCAGAGAACAGCTTACATACATATGGAAAGAGTCAGGGTTAGGCTTGGGGTGGATCTGGGGCTAAAGTCTCAGATGTTTATTTGATTTATGGTTGGTTACAGCATTTAGCATACTTGCTGTTTGACTGATTTACTGAGGCTTCAGATAATTGTTTTAGGTATCACTACTTTTCTTTTTACTTTTTAAAATGCCATTTTTGTAATGGAGTTTTAATGGGCCCAAAATCTCTCATGAAATAAATTTTTTTAAAATTAATGTATGATCTTCAAAAAAAAAAAAAAAAAAAGATTCAATCTACTGGTGCTGCATGAGACTTTTAAAATATGCTAGGTGTTGCTATATTCAGATCTAATGAGGGATACCATGACACCACTTTGAGATTATTTAGAAGGGACAATCCCATTCTTCTTTTATGCATCCCTTGTCATGGTTAAGTCACTTTGTTCACCATTTTCTTTATTAGACAAATACAAGATTATTGTTTATTATTAAGAGTTACCGTAATGATATTAAAGATAGAAAACCAAAGCGAAAACATCTTATTACAAAACCTCCAAAGCTATTCTAGACTTACTGAAACTAATTTAGTGGATCCATTTAGACAGCTATTTCCCATCAAGACTTAGTTTTACTACTTCTTGCACATGCTTCAGTTATAGTCTAGCTTAGACCTTCTTCTAATCTCCTCTTCGCTTTCATCTATTGTTCTAGACTGCAAATTGAAACCTATCTACTATTCTGACCATTCTGGAGTTAGCATATATACCAATTTTAATAACTTTTGATAAATCTACAGAAGAGGATAGAACTGGACTTTAAACACTTTTATTTCTGGGGTGCTCAGTGTATTGCAGAACATATTAACAATTACCTAGATATAGTATTTACTATTCTATCTTCTCATCAAACCAAATTAAATATTCTACTGGTACCTTAAATGTAGATGGACATACTAAATAATTTCTTTGCCCCTGAGATGGCGGTATTAAGAAAAGATGTTGAAGCTTTACGTAACCAACTAGAAACACAATTTGGTGAGCCGTTCCATAAGGCACGCATAAGAGAGCTATTAGACACTATATCTGATAATGACAATAAGCTACGTTTACAGAAGATCAGTAAACTAAGGAGAGATTATGAAGATTTTACCGCAGGCAACATCTTTGTTTGGCCCAGGTTTAATGCTTCGAATTCTGCTCCCAGTGATGGGGCCAATAGGAAGGCCCGCGTCACCAGAATGGGAGGGCAAGTTAAGGAATCTGTAGCACCAGTCGGCAGTACGATGGATGGCAGCAATGGCGCCTTACAGAATGACAGGCAAGAGAAAACCACCAACTCGTCGACAGCAAAGGGTTTTAATGTGTCCATTCAGGACACGGCACCTATACATACATTATTGGGTTCCCACTCAGATATTTCCTCTGAGCATGTTTCGGTTGACAGTGCCGCATTAACTCAAGCTGACACTGCCACGAAAGATAATTCCTGTTTAGGAGCTTGTCCAAAACACATGCAAGTTCCCACACGTTTTTTGGAGCAGTTGCCAGCTCCCATGAAGAAACGAGGAGCGTGGAAACGCTCGTTGAGCGAGGGGAGAGACCTGAACAAAAGAAGGAAGATACTAGATTGACTTTTAACCATGATGATGGTATTGTTTTTAATTTATCTTCTTATATTTTGAATAGCAAAGAATTATATGTCTTGAACAAAGGCATGACCTTTGTACCGGACAGACTTAGTGCTTTTAATGAAGTTATGCTTGATATCATCCTTTTTTGTAGAAATTTAGCATTGAAATGTGCTTTTGGTGTTAATAATGAATATAACACAACCCTTAGACAGCCAAGCTGTTATATACCACCTTTCTCTCCAGCTCTTAATTTATTTATAAGTAGCTGTGAACATGACTTACAGGAATATTTTAAGAATAGGGTGTTTAATGAATACCATAATTTGACACAAAAACAGAAGAAAGCAGTGTCAGATTTAAGTAACAACAAAAATTTAGTCATCAAAACAGCTGATAAAGGGGGAGCGGTGGTAGTATTAGACACTATTATGTATGTCAGAAAAATAGAAGAATTGCTATCAGATAAACATACATATATACAGATTAATCCTGTGGGTGTAAAAATTATAGTAGATAAAGTACATAATTGTTTAAAAAGATTGCTTTTTGAAATGAAAATCAGTGATGATACATATAAATTTTTATTGATAGACAAGGCCGTCATTCCCATCTTCAAAGGTCTACCAAAGATACACAAGTCTCTTCATGACCCACCATTCGACCCATAGTTTCTGGCAGAGGGTGGGTGACGGAAAATATTTCCATATGGCTGGAACATACATTACATCCTTTTATAGATAAATTGTCCACCATACTTAAAGATACAGGGGATTTTTGCTTAAATTGGGTGATGTGAATAGAGAGGACACAAACAAATAGAGATTTTATGATGGTCACCTTAGATGTTCAAAACCTATTTACTGTAATTAGTAATGACTATGGGGTTCAAGCTGTTAGTGAGGTATTGGCAGATCAGAATGTTGATGAGGAGAAAATAACATTAATCAGTACTTTATTAACCCTGGTTCTAGAAAATAATGTGTTTGTAGGAGCACAACATACATATAGACAGGCACAGGGGGTGACCATGGGCACTCCCTGTGCCAATACTTATGCCAATATGGTCCTTTGGCATTGGGAAAAGGCTATGATTTTTAATAAGCCAGAATGGATGCAACATATACATTTATATACACGTTTTGTGGACGATATTTTCTTTTTGTGGAAGGATGATGTTACATCTTTGGGTGGTTTTTTAGACTATCTACACTCCACTACTACATTCCTGAAGTTCACTAAGAAATGTTCAACCACAAATATTGATTTTTTAGATGTATGTATATCACAAAATGAAGCTGGCTTTTCATCAAGCCTATATAGGAAGGAGTACTGGAAAAATACAATGCTTTGTTTTGATAGCATGCACCCCCGATATATGTTTTCAAATATTGTTCAGGGCCAGATTGGCAGAATTTCCAGATTGAATCTGGATGATAAGATGTTTGAATGTGAAATGGTTAATTTGAAGAACAACTTTTTAGAAAGGGGCTATAGAGGAGAACTGGTTAATAGAGTGGTTGATACCAATCACACAAAAAGAGATAATAGATTTAAGCCATGGCTTAAATGTAATAAAGGGGAAATAAGAACCACTAATACCACACACAAACTTAATGAACCAAGGGTTTTGTTTACATATAGTAGTAATATAGGAGACATCAGGGATATTGTCAACAGAAACTGGAATATTTTGAGGGGAGATAACAAGTTAAGAAATATAGTGGGGGCATATCCACAATTTGGTTATAGGAGAAACAAGAATCTAAAAGATTATCCTTTGTAAAGAGAAAACAGTAACCCAAACTTGTATCCTAAAAGAAAAAAATTGGCAGTGTCCCATGTGGATATTGTAAAGCATGCCAATTTATAAATAAAGATCACACCTTTACACATCCAGTCAGTGGACATGTCTTTAATTTCAAAGCAAAAGCTACCTGTAGGACAAGTAATTTAGTTTACATAGCGGAGTGCACTGAATGCATATGTTTTTATGTTGGCAAGACCAACAATATGTTTAAGGTAAGAATATTGCAACATATGTCTTCAATTAGGAATAAAGATGCACATAATGCTTTATATAAGCATATTGATACCCACCCCACACATAATTTTAAATTCAAAGCAGTGGTTAATGTTGTCATGAACAATGGGGGGGGGGGGTGATGTTAAACTATTAACTGAATCTATGGAGTCCAAATGGATTTTGGAATTGATGGCCCACAGAACTCCGGGCTTAAGTGACTGTGTACCTTTAAAACCAGCCTTGCAGAAAAGGCGGGCTTTTTACTAACTCTCATTGGTTGACATGTATTTTAAATATCAGGAAGTGTTTTTAGTATGTGATCTGATGAAGGGTTTTAACCCGAAAGTGCTTGTCAGTGGATATTTATTTTGTTGGAGTTTCTTACCAGTTTTGGATACAACTTTTTGTCTATTTTAATAAAGCAGTGGAACATCCAGCGGAGTCTCACCTTTTCTTTCATTGTACTTATTTTTCGGCTGTTTGGTGAGTCTGAGGCATAGCAAAGAACATTATTTGGACAAGTTATGTACCTACCATAACGTTCCATGTTAGTTGTCTTCTCTCACCTTCTTTCTTGCTGGATGGGTTCGGAGCCGATCCTCGGCTCCGACTCGGCACTTGCTAAGCTCGAGAGTCACTTTTACCAGCTCAAGGCAGCCCCATATCCCATGATGCAAGGCGGTGATTACCCAGATCTCGTTTGGTATCTAGAGGAAAAACTGCCCATAAACTTTCCACAAAGGAAAGAAGAACAACTAACCTGAGAAGGCTGTAAGGGGAACCCAGGTAATTAAAGTCCAGAGCTAACTGGTGTCCAAGGAAGACAATCTCCCAGAGAAAAGGAAGTTCAAGGTCTGTCCAGGCTCGGGGGACAGGAGGGAGGGACGCAAGAAAGAAGGCGAGAGAAGACAACTAACATGGAACTTTATGGTAGGTACATAACTTCTAAATGTTAAGTTGTCAATCTCGCCTTCATTCTTGCTGGATGGGACTGCGTCCCTAGCACCTCTATCCTGGGTGGCTCAATGGAACAGACTCTTGAGAACTGTGGAACCAAAACTTGCCCTGTCCCTGGAGGCCAAATCCAATTTGTAATGAGAAACGAAGGTATGAGGAGTGGCCCAAGTGGCTGCTGCACAAATAGTGTCTAAGGGTAGTCTAGCCTGAAAAGCTGTAGATGTGGCAAGACCTCTTGTAGAATGTGCTTTAGGTTTTGAGATCAGTTGTTTGCCCCTAAGCTGATAAATGTCAGAAATGGTGGAAGACAGCCATCTGGATAAGGTCACTTTAGAAACAGGGAGACCTTTTTTATTTTCAGCATAAGAAAGAAAAAGCTGATCAGACTTCCTAAATTGTTTTGTTCTGTCCAAGTAATATCTGAGTTGGCGATGAACATCTAGGTAATGCAATCTTTGTTCCACCCTGTTAGAATGATTGGGAAAAAATACAGGAAGATCAATGGATTGGTTTAAATTTGTCTTAGAAGCAACCTTGGGCAAAAAGGATGGATTGGTTCTTAAGGATACTCTGTCCTTGTGGAAGACCAAGTAAGGGGGACGAACACAGAGGGCATGAAGTTCAGACACTCTCCTAGCCGAGGTAATAGCAACTAGAAAAAGTGTCTTCCAAGAAAGAAATTTTAATGAGCATGTAGCACCCGGTTCGAAAGGGGGAAGTATCAAGGATGCCAGCACTACATTTATGTCCCACTGTGGTGGAGGATCCCTAACAGGGGGTTTAAGAAGGAACACCCCTCTCAGAAAGGCTTTACAAAGTTTGTGAGACATAATGTTCTGGTCTGCAAATCCGACATGGAAATTCGAGATTGCTGCCAACTGGACTTTAACTGTGGAAGAAGAAGAACCGGAGTGAAAATTTTCAGCTCGAAAGTCCAAAACTGACTGAATAGGGGCAGTAAAAGGGTCTATGTTCTTAGACTTTGCCCAAAAGGTGAAACGTTTCCATTTGCTAGAGTAAATCCTCCTGGTAGAGGACTTTAGAGAAGCTGCTATGATATCTCTAACGGGGTTAGAGATCAAAGGAAGCCTGGCTAAGGAAGGAAGTGGAGCAACCAAGCGGTGAGGTTGAGGGAACGAATGGACCGGTGCAGTTGACCCGACTGGTGGGTCAGAAGATCTGGAACTGGGTCCAGATGCCAAGGCTGCACCAAGAGATGGCGATGAAGGAACAGGAACCAAATTTGTCGAGGCCAGTAAGGGGCAATGAGAATCAGCTTGGCTCTCAAGACGGTAGCTTTCTGGAGTACTTGAGGTATTAACGGAAAGGGGGGAAAAGCATAAAGAATTCCCCGTGGCCAATCCTGGGTTAGAGTGTCTCTGGGGGAATGGCCCAGAAGTGGAAAGAGAGAGAAGAAGTCTGGGCATTTGCTGTTTTGGGGTGTAGCAAAAAGGTTGCAGCATGGGCGACCCCACTTCTGAAAAATCTCTTCCACTATAGATTGTTTGAGAGACCACTCGTGAGGCATGAGTATAGCTCTGCTCAATATGTCCGCTGTGATGTTGGTTTTCCCAGGGATATGCGTTGCTATCAGAAACCGACGAGAGGAGATCGCCCATTGCCAAAGTCTGAGAGCTTCTTGACACAAAGGATAGGACTTGGTTCCGCCCTGCTTGTTGATGTACCATACCACGGACATGTTGTCCGTGTGAACTGCAATTGTCCCTAAGGGAAGAAAGTCATTGAGGGCTTGCAACGTTAAAAGCACTGCTCTCATCTCTAGGACATTTATGTGCAGGTGGTATTCGAATGCTTGCCACGTGCCGTGGACCATCCTGCCCTGATAATGCCACCCCCACTCGATCAGGGAGGCATCCAACGTGACCGTGGCTACCGGGGCCGATGGAACAAATGGTCTGCCCTGATGGACTAGGGGGGAAGAAATCGACCAGGAGAGATGGCTCTTGCAGGTTTGTGTCACAAGGATCTTGTGATGCATGGGTAACTGATGGAAAGACCATTGGGTAAACAACATCCACTGCAGGAGACGCATGTAAAAACGGGCCAGAGGAAGAAGTGTGATGGCAGCTGCCATAAGGCCTAACACTTTCAGAACCAACCTGGCTTGCACCTTTTTGCTGCAAAGGATCATCCGAACATGGTTTTGGATATCTAGGATTCTTTGGTTTGTTAGGTTTGCTGACATCCGAGTAGTGTCTAGATCTGCGCCTATAAAGGTAATAGATTGGCAAGGCGATAAGGAAGACTTTTCGAAGTTGACTGAAATCCCTAACTTGCTGCAGAGACGTAGTGTGTAATCCCTGGCCTGGAGAAGTTGATACCTGGTGGTGGCTGAGAGGAGCCATTCGTCTAGGTACGGAAACACCTGGAATCCCTGACGTCTCAGGTGAGTCGTGACCGCTGCCATGCATTTGGTGAACACTCTGGGGGCTGTAGTGAGACCAAAGGGCAGGGCTCTGAACTGAAAATGACTGGTCCCCAGCCGAAAGCAGAGATACCTTCTGGAGCGTCTGTGGATTTTTATGTGATAGTACGCATCTTGAAGGTCTGTGGAGCACATCCAGTTGTTTTTGCCCAGAAAGGGCAAAATCGATTGAAGTGTGACCATCTGAAATCTTGCCTTTTTGACAGACTTGTTTAGCCTGCTGAGGTCTAATATTGGTCTCCAGTCTCCCGTCTTTTTGGGGACCAAAAAGAACCTTGAGTAGATTCCGGATTCTAAATGATCTGTTGGAACTGGCTGGATGGCCCTTTTCTCTAGAAGCTTTGAAACCTCTAGCTTTGCAATTTCCCTTAGACCGGGTGGAACGTCTGGAAGGGATCCTTTTTGAGGGAAAGGGCTTTTCTTGAAAGGTATTTTGTAACCCTCGGATATGATCGACTGTACCCATTTGTCTTGAGAGAGGGAAAGCCAGGCTTCTGGGTACAGCGATAATCTTCCCCCGACTGCCTCCAAGGGTGGGCAGTCGGGCAACACCTCAGGGATGCTGTAAAGGCTTGTCAGAGAGAGGCTCTCTGCTGCCTTGGTTCTGCGGACCCCCTCTGCCCCTAGGGCGGCGTCTGTTGTTATTACCCCCTCTGCCTCTGGGGGTAAACTGACCACGTGCTTCAGGCGTGACTCCCTGTGATTTTCGGAACCACATTTTCCCTCCCTTCTGACCTTTGGGGTAAGGTCTAGAAGGGGTGGAGAAACGGACTCCTACGGCAGAAAGAGTCTTGCCGTCTTGCTCGCACCTGGTCAAAGTGTCCTTCACCTGAGGGCCAAACAAAGTTGTCCCATCAAAGGGAGAGTTTGTGAAGGACGCCTTAAAAGGGTCTGCGAAATTACAAAGCCGCATCCAGGATTGACGTCTGAGAGCCACTCCTGTGCCTGCAGCTCTCCTCGCCCCATCGGCTGCATAAGAAATGAGCCGCATGGAGGAGTTGGTTATGGAATTCAGGATTCCCAGCTGAGCGGCAATCTTCTCTTGAGCCCCTGCCGCTGACGGATCCTGTACTACTTCACCCAATTCTTTGAGGATGTCTGTTTGAAGTCGGGTGAAGTGACATAAATAATTCAGCGAACGCATTGCAAAGGTCGCTGAGGAAAACATCCGCTTGCCATACCTGTCCATGGTCCTAGACTCCTTGTTAGGAGGATGGACTGGTACGGAAGGATCTGCAAGTTCCTTTTTGGTGGCAGCCGCCACCACCATGGCATCAACCGGGACACCTTTAGTGAGAAACTGTTTTTCAGTGGGGGCCATGATAAATTTAGAAGGCCTCCTGGGGACTGGTTCCACCGAATCAGGAGATGCCCACGCCTTTCGAGCTATGACTTCCATGAGGGGGTCGAAAGGCGGAGACACCCAGGAGGTGGAGGGTCGAGATACAAAAGCCTCTGGGTATACCGATTCATCCTCGGAGGGATTAATGGAGGGCCAGTTCCCCCTCTGTTTTAGGAGTTCAAGGATGTCTGAAAAGGAGACATCCTCAGAGGGGGATCTTGGGGACCCCTCCGACTCATCTAAATCGGTATCTGATGTCATAGACTCAGGGGAGTCTAAGTGCTTCCTCTTGCAGGTCCTCTTACGCGGGGGTTCTCCTGAAGGATCAGGAGAAACCTCGGAAGAGGAAGTTCTTCCCAATGGGGAAACCTGGGGAGATGGATCTCTGGGTCCGGGAGCAAGAGAGTAGGAAGAGATATCTACAGGCACCGTGGAGGGAGGAGCTAAAGGAACCGACTGCTGACTGAGCTCGGGGGCTAGCACACTCCTCATCACCTCGAAGGCTCCCCCCCGGGAGAGGACAGAGAGCTCCCGCTCTGAAGAAACAGGAATCCCCTGCCCCACCGAAAGGGAAGGCTCCGAAGCAGATGTTGGTGCCGAGCTCACCAAGGCCGAAGCTCTGAGAGGGAGAACGGGGTCGGAGAAGGGTCCGATGCCACTCATCCCCTCGGAACCGTCCAGGGAAGCCCGATGACTGGATCCCTCCAAGGACAGTCTCAAGGAGGAGATAGGAGTCGAAAACAACAGAGCCGAAAGGGGTGGTATCGGCTCCGAAGCAGCAACAGTCATGGTACCAATAATCTCCGGCTCCGAGCTCTGAAGGAGAGTCGAAGGAGGAATTTCTGGAGGGTGTGGAATAGCGATCATCTGCTGAGACGGGCTATGGAGCATCTGGGCCAGTGCCTGTGATTTCAGTAGTCTACTCACCACTCTCTCCAAGTCATGGTCTGAGAGTCTGGAAGACCTTGAGGATCGGCTCCGATGGCTCCGCTCCGAAAGTAAGGGGGAGGCCGGAGCCGAGTGTATAGACTCCAGCGAAGGAGATCTAGATCTCTTCCTTGACGGAGTCATCGGAGCCGAAGAACCTTCGGATCCAGATGGAGCCAATAGCTTGTCGGCTCCGAGCTGGGTTAGAGATGTGTTGGCTCCAGCCGGAGCCGACGCAGGCTTCGAAGCAAGGGTATCGGCTCCAGCCGGAGCCAACAAAGTAACCGAAGCCAGGGTATTGGTGCCGATCGGCGCCGATACTATAACTTCCGAGAAGGAAGGATCGGTTCCGGACGGAGCCGATCTCGACTCCGGTGGAGTCGGAACCAAGGCCACAGACTTGGATACTGAAGGCTGGGCCTTGGATGGCTTTAAGGACTTCCCGGAGCCGGACTTAGCCGGGGAGTTCTGAGGCTTGAGAAGACCCCCTTAGGATCAATTTATTTCTACGTTCCTGCAGGACTCTCTGGATGAAAGAGTAGTAAATAGCAGAGGAGTCCTGCAGGTGTAGGGGTCCCAGGCAATAAATACAAAAAGTGTGACCGTCTGTCAGAGACATCTTCTGACAGCACGAGTCACACTTCTTGAAACCTGAGACCCTAGTGTCTTTAAACATGTTTGAGTCCTAACACACACACACACCAATCAGTCCAAAAAATTGACACTGACTAAATAAAAACTAAGTACAGTGAAACAACAACACACACACCTAAACAAATCCTGACAGGAACTGTGTGGGAGGGTAAGGTCTAAGGCCTAAAAGCACAGAAAATATAGATAAGGGGACGGGAAGGTAACGGGAATGGAGCTAAGTGAATAGGGTAAACTAAAAACTATAAAGAGTAAAAATTTAGGGTACTGGGATATCTAATTTTCTCAAAAAGAGTAATGAAATTCACTTACCAGGAGCTGGTAAAAAAGATGGCCTCATTAGCGAAGCGGCAAACGAGATCTGGGTAATCACCGCCTTGCATCATGGGATATGGGGCTGCCTCGAGCTGGTAAAAGTGACTCTTGAGCTTAGCAAGTGCCGAGTCGGAGCCGAGGATCGGCTCCGAACCCATCCTGCAAGAATGAAGGCGAGATTGACAACTTAACATCATCTATTTCAAATTATGATCTTAAAAATAGATCAGACAATTAAATATTTATAGGCTGAGTTAAATATTAATATTAATATTAAATCCCAGTTTTCTTGGTCCAAATCTATTTTTCTACCTTTTCAGAGTGGATTGCATTACTTTTGAAACCTTTAGCTAATACTAAAATCCCTAATAACATTTCCTTAACAATGTTGAACAATACAGTTTTTGCGGATCCTGAATCTATCAAAGAGCTATCTTCAAATGTTTTTCATGAGATATCAAATACTGTGACAAGTTTATTTAATGAAGGGGATCAGAAACTGTATCTCAAGTACATACATTTTTCCTAATTGTCCTGTGCCATATTATCAGGGCCTATATTATCTAGTCGAAAGATAAAAAGAGTGAACGCTCTTTTATCGAACATTGAAAGGTGAAACCACTAAATATTGAAGACATGGAACAGCAATTTTGTTCCCAGGGAAAAAATCACTGGGCTGTTTTTGGGATTTTGCCATTTGCTCCACTGTGGTGTGATCTCGGAGTTGGTATAATTAAGTAGGGAGGTGTGGGGGGCACACTCCCCCTACTTAAATATTTTATGTTTGGATTTTTCTTTCTTTCTTTCTTTTTTTTTTTTTTGCGGAGCAACGATTTTTTTCCCTGGGAGAAAAATCAGTGTTCTGTGTCTTCGATATTTCATGGTTTCACCTTTCACTGTTCAATAAAAGAGCGTTCACTCTTTTTATCTTTTGACTACATAATACAGATGCTTTTACGAATTATTAAATGAGTTTATCACTTTCTTTCCACACTGGCAGTTTTCAAGCAACATTTTTAACCAATAAGAAAGGAATGAGGTACTTCCCTTTAAAGTCAAAGTGGATATTAAAACACTATATCTAATACTAGTAGCTTATTAACTCTTTTATGACAAAATTCTGTTAGCCCAAAATCTTGAGTAATTACAAAACTTATGTTGGTCCAATAAAAGGTACTACCATCACTCCTGTGTTCCAGTTCTTTTTATCTATCAAAGACAGTGGGATTACAGACATAAAATTCTTGAAAGAATGTAAGGCTTTTGGATCTGGTGGGATATTTTTCTGAGCTCTATAAAGTAGTCTGTGAAAAACTATGACAAATTTTTGCTATGCTGTACCATCAAGACATGTTAAATGAAATGGAATCTTGGGACTTATATCACAATCATTCAAAAATCTATACTCATACATAAACCCAGCACTGACCTAGCAGATCCTACTAACTGCAATGCAATAATTTTGATCAATCTGATCTTGAATGTCTGTGCTTCTGGGTTAGTGAATAGTTGGAGAGGTTTTGCTTTCCCCTTTTCAGTCTACGTTTTCTGCAACATAGGTAAATTATTGTTCTGCTATTACTATTGATTCTTTATTATTAAAACAGATATTATGATTCTGTTTTAACTTGGATATTGAATCTATAACATTAGAATGAAGTTTCTTGGTCTTGTTCATGGGTTAACAATAATGATGAGAAAGCTAAGACTGTGGCAACTATCAAGGTAGCAGGGAACACCAGGTCTGTTTCTAGAGGCACTTGAAAAACTGGCATTTTAGAGTACAGTTTGCAGTTAGGATTTCCGGAATGGAAGGGCAAAACAGTGGTGTGAAGTAAACATTAAAGAGCTGATTTGGAAACTTGTTTATTTATTTGACATAAATTGTATAACTATTTTGGCCACCAAGAGAGTTACAGTCCAATTTACCAGTAGTACCAGTTTTCAGTTTATTTGAAGGTAGTAGCTTAAGGGGGTTAAAGTTTAGTATATTAAGGATTTTAGGGATACTGGGAATGCTGGTTGCAGCTGTTACAGTTTGTTTCATATCAATGCTATTACTGATTGGTTACAAAGTATAACAAAGAGATAAAAGTATGACTAGGCAAAAAAAACATGCCCAATTAGTAGAAATGGATGGGATGGAGTTGTACCAAAAAAGTTCTTGATTGATTGATATTGGGTAGTTGTAAATTTTTTTTTGAAAACCTGGAAGATAGAATCTAATGTTTAGATTGTGATGGATCTTTCATCATTTGTACCTTACATGAGCAGTGTGAATGTCTGTTAAAATGTATATTTTTATGGTGGCCATCTTTTGGCCTTGAGGTACTTCTTAAATTGTTAAACCTGTTCAGAGCAGACAAAAGATGCAGAAGTATAAACAAAATACAGATGTATAAAGGTTAAGTTTAAGCATGCTTAATTTGTATACTCAGTCTTCACTGAGTGGGTAAAGATATAACTGCCAATTGTGGAGGCGAGGGGGAGGGACCTGGGACATCTTGCCTGGTTTACTTACAAGCTTCAAAGACACACATTAATCAAGTGAAAACTGTGGGAATCAAATCAAGGTTTGGCGTACGCAGAATGATGACAGCTAACTAGGTTATAACATCAGCCAAGTTGTGTGTTCATATAAAATTGATAAAACAATCAATCCAAGCATACATGACTGATTGCATGCAACAGACGCAAAAGTCATAAAAAAAGAAGTGCACTGTAAACAGGTATATCTGTCTAAGTTATAAACAATACAATCACTTAGCACTGTCTGTGTATTCATCAGACATTTAGTTAAGACAAACTGCAAATGATAACTACTTGGTTCCTATCAATCATTGCAGTCTTGGTTACTGGAACATGAATCTTGTAAATAACTAAATAAATAGAATGAACATATTGAATAATAACTGTAAAGTTACAAGTTCAATAAGTAGGTAGTAAGACAATTTGAATATTTCAAATGCATACCATGAATCTTATAGTACTAGCTGATGGTCTGCTCTTTCCAGATTCACATATAAAAATCCTGAATAAGCTCCACCAGGGAAAACAGCCTAAGCAAAACACTGAAAGGTGAATTTAATATACTGTAGCTTGAAGATCGTATTTAAAGTGAAAAAACATTCCTAACACAGATGTGTTATGTCCTCATCCTAATGTTAATAACCTGCTAACAGGTGCAGCACATTAATAACTTGTTTGCATCAAAACAGTTGACTGTTTCTGACAGGCAACATTGCTATTCTCCAGAATTAAAGATTTTTTAACAATACACTTTATCATCTCCAATCTTTACTTCAGCAACAGTCATTCACATTCTGACATCCCTACCTAACTTTTTCAGTTTTTTTCCCTCTTTTTTAAGACAAACATGGCACAGAAGTCTGAGACTTAGCATAACGTACTGTGTAAGGTCCAAGATCAGAACACAGGTTAATACTGCCTTTAATTAAATTAGAAGCTCACTCAAGACAGCATATGTTAATTGTAAATGAAACCTGTAATTTTACATTCTCAGTAGCAAGCTCCATTAAAGTGTACTTTAAGTAAATTAACACGCAGAATGGAAAAGAAAATTAATAGGATAACAAATGGTACACAGAACAGAGAACAGTGTGAAGGCTGCAAAACGAAAGCTAAATGGCACATAAATGCAATTCAAGAAACAAAGTTGGAGTTTACGAGCACCAGTGTGAAAATATTTATTCAAACTGTAGCAAAAGCTTTCAGGTAAAGCACCCTTTCTAAATGCATTGAGAAAGGGCGTTTTACCTGAAAGCTTTGCTAAAGTCTAAATACATATTTTCACACTGTTGTTCGTAAGCTCCGACTTTGCTTCTTGAAGGATAATGAATGGTAGCAGAAAATGAAGAATGAATGAATGAATAAGCTGATTTCAGTCATCGGCTATAAATGTGCATAAATACAATTAATATATTTGCACATATATACAATACAACTACAAATCTATTCCTTTACAATAGAATGATGGATAAATTCAGTACCCGAATACAGGAGGTACAGATTCAAGACGCAGCTCTAGCAAATAAACGTGAAGTAGTCTTTTTTTAGTGAATCTGTCCAGTTTTGCTGATGTAAATCTAATTAATTTTAGATTAAGTAAGTATGATTATGAAAGATTTTTTGCCTTTTTTAACTTTTTGTTTATTTGCCTTCTTGAGATTTGAGGGACAGCACATTCAGGATTACAAAGTGGATACACAATATGTACATATATTCACAGTACCTTAATGTTTTTCTTATCTTCATCTGTTTGAATCTGGAAAGCTGGGATTGGTGAAAGTCAGACACAAGCTCTTATTTCTCTTTTTTCACTGTGACAATGAGGAGACTGGACAGAAAAGGATTAACAGAACTGAGTGAGGTTTATTACTCCTTCTCTGACCAAAGTGGTGCAAACATACTATTGTTTGTTTTTGCAACTACCAGCCACCACCAAAGGACATGCAAGACCTATGAATTGTAACTTTATTTCACATGACAGCCAGCAAGGTATCCAGCTGTTTGGTAACAAAGAGTTCATACACAGATGTGAGCTGTTGAAGTGTACATGTAAACCTTACTACAGAGCTAGTGCGCAGTCAGTCCTGAGGTTCATTACTTAGTCTGAAGTTCTGTCTTGTTCACTGGTGCAGTATTAAGGCTCCAGAATGCAATTTCTGTAATTAGCAAACCTGGCACCAGAAGGAGAGACAGACAGATTACAGACTGGGCGACTGTAGGTCATTTTGTACTCCTGCAGAAGCATTCCCTGATGGAAATTTTAAACTAGCTGTGGGCGCACAAAGCAACACTGCCCTAGTAGCTGTGCATATGGTGCCCTTGAGGCAGTGTAAGTGTGTGGGAGCACTAGATGCACTCTAGACTATGGTGTCACTGTGATGCAGGACATGTTAAAGTATACAAACAAAAATACCAGACCTCATAAATGCAGCCACACTGTTAATGGCCATTGCTCCCTACTGAAAATCTAAAAAGATGAGTCACTGACATGGGTAATGTCCTTAAAAGGGTGATTTGGAATATTCATGAATACAGAAAGGATAAAATAAAAAGTAGAGGTCATAGCCTGATGAGAAGACTTGGGTGCATAAGCAACAAAAAATATTAATACTTGGCATAAACCATATACAAAGGGTCTATTGCAGCATGTTTTAGCAGTTTTTAAAAAGTTGATTCAGTGATGGTATGAAAATTGCAAGGCTAACATATCAGTGGGTGGAGATAAGTGCCACTGTCAAGAATTCAAAAACTGATTCACGTTCTTCAGATATCTTCATACTAAGTAACCAGTAATGAAAAAAATGATAACAGGCATCATACAGCACTCAGCCTGTAATGTTACTTACTTCAAGCAGTAAATTAATGTGACAAGTATGGCAACCTTTACTTGTTTTTTGCCTTTAACTTAAGATACTACACTAGATTTCTGAATATTTGAAGAGCACAACATATCTTCTAATCTAATAGAATTCCCATTCAGAAATTAGAGCTGTTGCATTATAACGATAGGCTTTAAGTTTGATTCATGACAAGGACTCTTGCACTGTTTGTTTTTACAAGCTGAAATGTCATTCTGGGAAGGATTTTTAAATGTTCATATTTCTTTCTGTGTTTATATATAACTTTTTATGACGTTCTGTTCACTTTGCAGGAGGTACGTGGCTACGATGCCAGCTGCAAAGATTTTTTTTTTCCAAGTGTAGTAGCGCTCGTTATTAAGCAACACTGTTATCACATCATTGATGTTTCAGACAATACAATACTCTACAATTTGTTTATTAGGTGGCTTCCTCTGCATGTATCAACTGTACATTGGTGAAGTTTGGTTTTGCTGATAAAAGACCAGAGAGAGGACGGGGAGCTGAACATTACTGAGAATGCTATGGTTCTGAATGACGAGTGAATGAGTCCAGCAGTGTAAATGCAAGGACTTTGAATCGTATTTCTTCGGGTTAAAGCAAGGGTTTCCCTGTGGAATATATGGCATCATTCATTAGTTCCATTACCTCATTAAAGAAGTAATAAGAAGTTAAACTAGTGTATGGTGAGAAATCATCAAACCCATGAATCACTGATGGGCGTACCTCCAGTTCATCAGTTTGAGTAGCCAAAGATGACCGAGGGGAAAAAGGGAAAATATTTTTTTCAAGACTATCTGAAAAAGACTGGTGACCAACAGCAAGATAACTGGTATATGGGAAAACCGAAAACAGAGCAAGTGATCACTGTGTAGGTGGAAAAGCACATCATTCAAATGAAGATATCAGTCTATGCATCACTAATGGGGCACCATCGCCTTTGGAAACGACACTAGAGTGATGGCTGGATTTTAACTACCAGTACCTCTAACCAATTGCTTATAGGAATGTTAAACAGTTTTAATTGCACAAGAACAGATTCCTAAAGTTGGCTGTGGGTGAGAACATAATTGAAAAGCCTCTGGCAGGCTTGTGTTATTTATTCGTTGTATTTAAGGAATTTTTTATGCCAGCCAGTGAGCAAGAATCCAGAGATCAGGAAGAGACAAAAAGAGAGAGAGAGAGAGACATACTGCAAATAACACTTTTTAAGGTCCGAGTCAGACCCTGTAAGCAGTTGAGGCAACAATATCATAATCCTTAGACCACAAAAGTAAATATTCTGGGAAGAAATAGCCAGGGAAGTGATATGGCTAGGCTTGTACAGGCCCTAGGGCCGATAGCCTAGTACCAACCTATGAACCTATAATAGGATGAAAGGTGGGGCACAGTCTGCTTAGCATCCACCTATGATATGCTAACAAGGATGGGGCCAGGGAGAAACGTCTTCACTGCATGTCCTGTGGATAAAGTAATGGAAAGAAGGATGGTATCTTATATGAACAGAGTAAGAGAAAGAGAGAGAGAGTGGTCAGCATGATGGCAGAAGTGGACTAACAACTGCAAACAGAATCTAATACCAGAAGTTTTACATCCCTGATTCTGGGCTATGCCAGAAAATGGTCAGTGTTGATAAGTGCACTACCAGGTAAAATAAGTAAATAAATAAAACTGCTGATTCATTACGTTACTGCTGTCTGCCTCATTTACGCCTTCAAAGTACTATTCAAGGCCAACCAAGAACACTGATTCTATGGGGCCTGATAACATACCAGGATGTCTACTGATCAGCCTGAGACAGGGCCTGTCAAATCCCTTAAAAAGGCTCTTCAATATCTGTCTCCAGTTAGGGCTTGTACCAGATGAGTGGAGGACTGCTACATTCATCCACTTGTATAAAGATGGGGTGTCAATTGGCCCAGGCAACTACAGATCTATAAACCTGACCAGCCTTATCAATATGGCCATAAAAAGGGTCATTATGAAATTAATAAATAAAAAAAGATGCCTACAAACTCTTGACTCAAGCCAATTCAGTTTTGTCAAGGGCAGCTCCTGCCAGCTTACTCTGGTCAGTGAGTATAGGGAAAATCTCTACACACTCTGCATATCTAGACCTTGCAAAGGTATCTAACACCAACTTCATCTCAAGCATCATAAATAAACTCATTCAGTTAAATGTAAATCCCTATGTATCTCACAGGATAGCAAACTGGCTCACAAACAGAACAAAACAAATCAGGGTGAATGGCTCTAACTCTTCCAAAAGACCTGCCACTAGTGGTGTACCTCAGAGTTTGGTCCTTGGGCCACTCCTCATTAGTATTTACTTTAAAGAGGTCCAAGGTAATGTTAATTGACTTATGGCTGACCAAGTCTGCAGATGAATGTAAACTTGGTCAGCCATCATAAACTCTCCAAAAGATATCAAGGTCCTTAAGGAAGATCCTTTGCAAACAAACAACTGGTATCAAAGCCACAGCCTAAAACTAAACACCAAAAAATATATAATAGTGCCCTTTGGCAAGCATAATGTTTCCTGAGACTATTACACTGACAACACACTTAAAATTGACCCGTTAATGAGGTCCCTGGGAAACCATTTGGGCAATAACCTGTCATTTGATCACCATGTATCTACTGCTGTAAGGAAGTTCTTTTTCATTGCACAGCTTATTAGTAAGGGTATGGCATTCAGGTCCAGGAGGTGATCATTCAGTTGTATTATGCACTCATTAGGCCAATCACTGAGTACAACTGTCCTTTCAGTATGTACCTGTCCAAACACTTGACACAACTCAAGTCACTACAACTCTTTATCACTAAAAAAATCAAGAGCCTAAATCACAAAAGCTGCACTGATAATCTCAAAGCTCTGTCACTCCTTTTTGATATATTACGGGTTACTAAGGGGTGATCTCTGCCTTGCTTACACAGCCTCTACAAATCCATCCTTTCACTTCTACTGCACATCTGCAAGTCCAATAATGGCAGAGACACTTGCTCAAGAGATCTCAATCTCTTCTGCAACTTAAATAGAACATGCTAGAGGTATAGATATGTCTCAGGGAATACCACTTCTCTGGAATTGTCTTCTTTTCTATGTAAAACAAAGTATGTCTTTTACTCTATTCAAGCAAAATCTGAATAAGTGGATGGATACTGCAAGTTCACCCCCGATTGGCTCCCTTGTTTCTTATGGACAGGGGTAACATGCAAGTCAGCCTGTGCCTGGGTTACGCTGTAAGTTAATAATACTAATACTAGGGCTAAAAACTTATTGGGAATGCATGGCTAGGCCTCTGAACATCCTCACAGATCATTAGACTAGTAAGTACCCATTTACCTATCATAGATTTACAGGTTCTACTAGGCAATCAATTTAAAAGATCACTAGGAGTCTTGACACATTAGTTTATTTACTGGTGCTGTCCATATGGGGCTAAGATTACTTCCCCATGGTGAATTAATGTTTACCCAGACAATCATTCAAATAAGATTTAAGGAACAAGGGACGACATAAGGGCTTAGGCATGCCTTTTGTTGACCCGTGTTTATTGTGTCAGTATGGGGTATTGTTTTATGATCAGCAGGTGAGGTGTTTGTATGCTGCTGAGGTTTGAGGGTGCCATTGCAGTGCCTAGAAGGCTTTTGATGCGTTTCTATGTATTTTTTAATATCTCATGAGTTTTGAGCTGTTACTGTGGTGCTGGGATGTGTGGCTTCTTACAACCATATGACTTGAGAGGTTTGACTCCAATCTAAATAAGTACTTAACTCTTTCCAATACAGACTGTATGTATGGAACAATGGTGGGTTGTCATTATCAATGAGATTAAGGAAGTTGCTACCTAATGTTTCTAGTGCCAGTACGATGGATACAGTTGAGGTAAGGACAGACAGCAGTCCCAGGATCTGCAAATGTCTGACAAACAGAATATTGAGCGACAGAAATTATATTTCACAGGAACATGTGCATTTAATTCAATGCTTGGATACACATCCAATAACTATTTCAGATCAAGCATCTATAAAAAAATTAAAATAAGGATGCAGTTTGGGTTCGTGAGGGGCCGATCTTGTCTCCTGAACCTGATTGACTTCTTCGAATCAGTCTCCAGAGCTCTGGCCGAGGGTAAGGCGGTCCACACAGCTTATCTGGACCTCACCAAGGCCTTCAACACCATCCCTCACTCTAGAATCATGGATAAACTTACTAAGCTGGGCATATGGACGGCACAGTGGTGCAGTGGTAGTGTTGTTGCCTCACAGCAAGAGGTTCTCTGGTTCGATTCTCGGCTGGGGTGCCTTCTGTGTGGAGTCTGCATGTCCTCCCTGCGTTCGTATGGGTTTCCTCCGCGTGCTCTGGTTTCCTCCCACGATACAAAGACATGCATCTGGAGCATTTCTCCTCGGGCCTCCAATGAAAATTGGCTCATTCCAAGTCAGACTTTCCTGGTTAACAAATGTAAAATAAAATAAATAAATAAATAAATTCCTACGTCACTCGATGGGTTGCCAACTGGCTTACTGACAGAACCCAGACTGTAAAAGTAGCCGACTCCAAATCCAGCTCCAGACAAGTGACAAGTGGAGTACCTGTCAGGGTTCAGTCCTGGGACCGCTCTTGTTTGGCATCTACTTCTCTGAAGTACAGGCCAACACTTAGGGACTCTGGCTAACAAAGTTCACAGATGACTGCAAACTGGGAGCCATTACTGAATCCCCAAATGATGTGGATAGTCTACAAAAGGGCCTTACAGAAACAGACGCTTGGTGCCAGAGCCATGGGCTCAAGCTTAATGCCAAGAAATGTATAGTTATCCCCTTTGGGAAAAAACATGTACCCATGAATTACCACATAGGTGGCAGTACACTAAACACCAAAAGTGTGATGAGAGACTTAGGGACACCGGTGGACAGTGGTCTCACCTTCGATAACCACATCACCACAACAGTCAAGAAATCCTTCTATGTGGCACACCTCATCACTAAGGGCTTTTCATCCAGAAAAAAGGAGGTCATTGTCCCACTGTACTCATCCCTCATTAGACCCATTATAGAGTACAATGCCCCGTTTGGTATGTACCTCACATGACATCCGCAATAGCTGGAAAGGCCACAGAAATACCTCACTAAAAGAATCACAGGCCTAAAGCAGATGCCCTATGCTGACCGTCTAAAAACTCCAGCTATACTCTGTGGCATATTGTCTACTCAGAGGTGATCTCTGCTTAACATACAAGGCCATGTCAATCCCTGAGCTGTTGGATATGCTCCACTTAAAGAAATCCCAATCCCTCAGAGCCACACGCTCCAGGGTTCTAAACCTTGTCATCACAATGAACAAAACATGCTGGAGGGATAGGTTCCTGACCCAGAGACTCACCATACTCTGGAACAGACTGCCCATACATGTCAAGCAGAGCGCCTCCTTGGCCCTCTTCAAAAGGAACCTTGATGATTGGATGGGAGATAGGAAATTCACCTTGGGGATCACATCAGTCACCCTGCTAGACAGGGGTCCAGGGAAGTAAATATTGTGGGAAGAAATATCCAGGGCCGATAGCCTAGTACCAACCTATGATGCACAAATAAAACATTGTCCAAAAAGTGAGATAAAAATGCAGGGTAATGAAGTAGAAAGGAGACACTGGCACTTCCCTACCTCCCTGTTACAAAGAGAGGAATTTAAGGAATGGGTAGTGGAAATTCTTCAAAAGTTAATAGGGAATAAAGAGTTCGGAAGTTAATGCTAGTGAGTGAGATAAAAGGGAAGTGGAGTTTAAAATTAGGGTAGACATAAAAGAAAAAGGGATATGGTTGAGAAGTAACACAAATTATTTAAAGAGGCTGACAAAAGTGAAAGAATTGCAGAATACGGGGAATCTCACAGAACAAGAAGAGAAGCAACTGCAGGATGCTAAAGAGAAAATAAGGGACTATCTGGATAATATGCATGAGTTTAGAAAGACTGCCGTTAAGTAACTGTTTTTGATAATAAAGTTCAGAGCACAAAAACTTTTAGCATATCAACTTAGGCAACAGAAAGTAGAAAGGGTTGCTGCTATACATAGGGAGCCTATAACAAGAAAAATAAGAAGAGATCCTGTAGACGTATTGTAGATATTTAGGAAAAATTGCATAAAGTAGAGAAATGTAGCACTCAAGAAAGAGCACATATGGAAATAATTATGGAAGACTTTATTATGCCAGGGTAAGAGGCAGATGAGGCTCAAAATTAAAAATTAAGACAGGCGAAGACGAGATAAAAATGGTGATGCATAATCAATCTGCAGGAAAGTCTCCAGAAACAGACAGTATTTCTGTGGAGGTTTGGAATTAGGCAGGAAAAAAGTGCTAAAGATCTGGAAGATTTTGTTTAACAGTGTTTTAAAAGGATGGGAAGCACTATCATCTTGGAAGAAAGCTCTGGTGGCTGTCATACCTAAAGATGGTAAAGACCCATCAGACCCATTTCATATTAACCCATTTTAATCTTAAACCATGATTATAAAGTGTGTATGTCTATAATAGCTAAAAGAATGGCAAAGGTGGTACCAAACTGATAGATACGGATCAATGTGTTTTTTGGGGTGGAAGGCAAACATTTGACAACATTAATAAAACAATGATGATCCACAGGGAAGCAGAATCTAAGGAAATACCACTGTTGTTGGTGAATTTTGATGCAGAGAAAGCCTTCAACAGAGTAAGCTGGGATTTTTTTGAGTAGAGCAATGAAATCATTTGCATTCCCCTAATACAATAATATGGTTAATTGGGAGGATAAATGAGGAACTGAAGGCAAGAACCCAAGTGGGAGGCTCCCAACCAAAGTGGGAGGGCTCCTCTCTGATAAGTTGTGTCCGAACAGAGGAACCAGGCAGGGCTGTCATCTTTCTCCTTTGTTATTTCTTTATATTTAGAAATACTGGCAAAGAAAATAAGGGACTCAGAAATTCAAGGATATAATTCGTGTGGTAATCAAGAAAAGTTGGTTATATTTGCAGATGATATTACTTTGTATCTGATAAATCCAGAAAAGGACATCTCAGTGTCACGGGACATTTTGAGACAACTACATGTCTTTTTGGGATAAAAAATTAATAATGAAGATAAAACAAAGTCTATAGCTGTAAACTATATACCCACTCATGAATTGCTTCAGCAATACTCACGTTTATGGGGGCACGACAAAATGAAGTATTTAGGAGTATGGACTAAAAAGGATTCTGTTACAGCAGCTAAGAATATGTGGGAATAGACAAAACAAAAGATGCTACAAAAAATGAGAAACAGGAAGATCTTATTTGTGGATATGGATAGTAAGATACAAGCAGTGAAAATGTTTTCCATCCCTTATATAGTTGTACATACAGGTCAGGCATATTTTTATCAACCAGAGGAGATATTATGGATAGCAATTAATTTATCTGGGAGGGGAAAACAGCAAGGGTTAAGTGGGATAAGTTGATCTTTCCAATAAAAAAGATGGTTTAGGATTGCCTAATTTGAAGGGATATTTTAGAGATACAATTAAGACTCATATAAATAACACAAGTAGAAATCTGTAATTCAAAGTGGAAAGGGATGATGATGAAACAGAGGGAAAATTCAAAAAAATTAGAGAGTTGGATTTTGGATGGTGATCTTTAAAGAGAATAACAGCAGCCACACAGAATATTATATTCATTAATTAGCAGAAAGCATTCTAAGAAGTAAGCCAACATTTGAAAGGAGAAAGGAGATTTTGCCAGTAGGAATGACTGCAAATAGGGGTACAGAGAATAGGCAAGAGAGAGGTAGAATTTACTGGAGAAAACTGATAAAGTAACCAAGGTATTGGGAGAAAATAACTATGGAGGGAAAGGAAGTAGAATGGGATGAAGCCAAGAAGACATTTGGGCTGCAGTCTAGAGATTGCCTTACTTACATGGGATTGATATCAGAGTGTAGGCAAAGAGAAAGGGATAGGGGAATCCTAAATGAAAGACCTGCTCTGGTAGAGTTTTTAGTCGAATCTAGAACAGAAAATAAGATAATTACTAGGGCATATAGATTATTGCACATTAACTACATGAATCAATTAGAGGAGATTAGAAAAGATTGGGAAGAGACACTGGATAAGCAATTTACAAAGGAACAATGGTTCATAGGTTCATAGGTAGGTAATAGGCTATCGACCCAAGGGCCTAAGTAAGCCTAGCCAACAAGGTTCTCTGGCTTACGCCACCCAAGAAAGTTATCTTCCTGTGCCACTGTCGAGCAGAGCCACAGAAGTGATCCCCGGGGTGTATTTCCTATTTCCCATCCACTCATAAAGATTTTTCTTGAAGAGTGCTAATGAGGAACTTTGCTTGATATAGATGGGTAGCTTGTTCCAGAGTATGGGAAGTCTCTGGGACAGGAATCTATCCCTCCAGCATGTCCACTTTATTGTGGTGACAAGGTTTAGGTCCCTAGAGCGTGTAGCTCAAAGAGATTGGGATTTCTTTAGGTGTAGCATGTCCAACAGCTCTGGGTTTGACATAGCTTTATATGTTAGGCAGAGATCACCTCAGAGTAGGCGATATGCTATTGAGTAAAGCTGAGGTTTTTTGAGACGGTCGGTGTAGGTCATCTGTTTGAGCCAAGTAATCCTCTTTGTGAGGTACTTTTGTGGCCTTTCCAGCTGCTGCAGTGTCTTGTGAGGTACATTCCAAAAGGGGTGTTGTACTCTATAATGGGTCTAATGAGTGTAGAGTAGAGGGGAACAATTACCTCTTTTTTCCTAGATGAGAACCCTTTTGTGATGAGGTGTGTCATGTAGAAGGACTTCCTGACTACTGTGGTGATGTGATTATCAAAGGAGAGACTACTGTCCACCTGGGTCCCAAGGTCTCATCACACATTTGGTGTTAAGTAGACTGCTGCCTATGTGGTAGTTCATGGCTACAGAGTTTTTACCAAAGGGGATGACAGCACACTTTTTGACATTGAGCTTGAGGCCATGGCTCTGACGCCAGGCATCTGTCTCAGTGAGGCCCTTCTGTAGGATGTCCACATCATTTGGGGACTTGACTATGGCTCCTAGTTTGCAGTCATCTGTGAACTTCGTTAGCCAGAGGCCTTCTGTGTTAGCCTGTATTTCAGAGAAGTAGATACCAAACAGGAGAGGTCCCAGGACTGAACCATGTGTGTACTCCACTTGTCACTGGTTTGAAGTCAGATTTGGAGTCTGCAACTTTTACAGTGTGGGTTCTGTCAGTGAGCCAGTTGGCACCCCATCTTGTGATGCAGGGATTTATACCTAGTTTAGTGAGCTTAGCTATAATTCCAGAATGGGGGATGGTGCCAAAAGCCTTGGCGAGATCAAGATAGGTTGTGTGAACCACCTTACCCTCGTCTACGGCTTTGGTGACTGCCTCAAAGAAGTTGATCAGGTTCAGGAGGCATGATTTGCCTTTCATAAACCCGAACTGGGTGGGGTCCAGATTTTGGAGGTTACCAATATCTTTGTTTATGAGTTCCATGATGATACGTTCCATGGCCTTGCACACCAGGCTCATCAGGCTAATAGGGTGATAGTTCCTGGGATCAGTGGTGGCTCCCCCTTTGTGGAGTGGGATAACTGTTGCTGTGCGCCATTCAATGGAATGCTCAGTCAATGGGAGGACATATGTATGATGCAACAGAGTCTAGAAAATTTAGGATTTTTGCTTCAAAGTGTCTGCATTAGTATTTTTTTATCCCATACGGACTCCAAAGAATTTTTCCTCAATCAGATGACAGATGTTGGATGCGTGATGGGGAAGAAAGAGATAACTGGGTACATATGTTATGGGAATGTAATGACTTGGCAGATTTTAAAAATTCCCTAAAGAGCACTCTGTCAGAAATATTGGGAGAGCAAATGGATGTAACTAAGGACTCTTTTGAGTTGGGACTCAAGATCTGAATTGCCTAGACATAGTAAGGCCTTGTTAACTTTAACTGTGGTGGCTACCAAAAAAAATCACTAGAAAACAGAAGTTAAAGTCTAAACCAACTGCATTTTAAGTGTTGAATACTGTAGTAGGGATAAAAGAAATGGATGTAGGATTTTTAGAAAAGAAATGAGCAAATTACATAGAAATGAATGGAAATTGTGAGAACAATACATGCAGAATAATGCTCTGGAGGAGTGATGTTTAAGGGAAGGTAGGAATTGAGCAATATGTAATGTTGGACTGATGATCATTGTAAAAAAAGAATATATGTGATATATATATATATATATATATATATATATATATATATATATATATATAAAACTAGAAACAAGTTTTCTTCCATATAAACGTATGTTTGCTTAGTAAATGATAATTTAATAAAATTGTTAAAAATCAGGTATACGGAGTTAGAGGGGGGTTATTGGGCTGGGGTCACAAGCATTTTGCAGTTATAGCAACCAGCAACATTTATGGAATTATTTCCCCATCATTTTATCCTTTCTTAGCAGGAACAACACTACGATAATAAGATTGTAGAACTGTATCACTTTTAAAATGTTTGTGCAGGATACTGGCATATAGCGCAACCTACAGCAGGACAGTGGTAGATGAAAAAGGGTAGGTGTTAACGTACTCCTAACAGGATGTCTTATATGGGTGCCATCTGGTTATCATCCCACATGGGTTACTACAATGCCTTGCTAAGACAAGCACAAGGCCATACAACACAGCAAAAATAAAATACACATCTTGAAATCAATCTAGGCTAACTCTTCCTTTAAATAGAAAGCAAAATGTTTCTCTAATTCATTTGCAAGTAGAGACTCCAGTATCACTTAGATGTCTTACCTATTTTCTACTCACAGCACAACTACAGACCTCTATAAATGGTTGCAGCCTGATAAATAACTATGTAACATGGGCAAATCTACACAGCTAAACATTTGCACTTACACTTGGTATACTGGCTAAGCATGTAATGTTAATGCCAGTACCCTTACATCAATATATTAGAATAACAGATGTCTCACTAGTGGGTCTATATTAGAACACTGAAGTTTCAAAACGTCGAATGCTCTAATAGCGACCCCTATTCAGCGAAAGCTGAAAATATTAGCGAAAAGCTATTTATATGGGTTTGTTGGATGTTTTTTATAAATCTGATGAAGTTGCCTTAAGTAAAGGCTGAAAGCGCTTTATTAAATTTCTTTCTTTGACTTTACAAGTTACTTCTACATCTTAATTACATTGGATCAGTGTGCCTGAAGCCTTTGAATTTGAAAATATCGAAGCAACAGAAAAACAAATTTTTTCCTAGGGAAAGAATTTGGTTGTCCATTTCTGTTGCTTTGGTATTTTCAGCGCTGTGGTGGAAAGTTACGGGTCATATTCAGGTAAGTGTGTGATTGTGTGGACGTGAGGGTTAGGGCGGGGTAGGTGAGTTAGGGTTAGTGCGCGGGTGAGGTGAGTGTGCGATAGTGACGGACCTTAGGGTTAGGGTTTGGTTTAAGGTAAGTGGATAGTTAGTGGTGTGTGTATAGTTTAGTGTAGGGTTAGGTGTAAGATTTTAGGTGTATGTGTGTGGACTGCTGTTTGTTTGGTGTGCTTGTGTTGTGTGTATGTGTTTTGGAACAGCAAATTTTTTCCCTAGGAAAAAAAATTGCTGTTCTGTATGTTCGATGTTTTCAGCTTTCACTGAATAGGGGTCGATATTAGAACATTTGAAGTTTTGAAACTTCGATGTTCTAACAGACCATCACTAGTCCTATACAAAGTACATTTTTGTATTAAACACGTGTACCTTATACAATGTGCTGCAATAAGATGGGATGCTTAAGTTGTATGAATGGTATTTATTTGGGCAACTTTCTGTAACATCATGTTTTAGGTCTTAGAAAATGTCTCCAATGCATTATAATAGTTCTTACAAAAATGTAGTGCATATGCAAAGTCTTCTTATGTTACTTCTATAATATACTGTTTTAGCTCAGATAAAAATATGTATCTTCCTTCTTGTAATGCTGTAGTTAAATCATGTAATTTAGGGGAATTCCCCCCCCCCCCACCCACTCTGAAATTGGACTTGATCCCACTAGATCTGACTCAGACACTAAAAACTGCATGTGCGTGTGTGTGTGTGTGTGTGTGTGTGTGTGTGTGTGTGTGTGTGTGTGTGTGTGTGTGTGTGTGTGTGTGTGTGTGTGTGTGTGCATGTGTGTGTGTGTGTTTGTGCGCGTGTGTGTGTGCTTGTATGTGTGAATAAAATGAAGTAGAGCTTTGCAAATGTGATGACTGACAATTTTTATTTTAAGTATTACTATTTTCTGTGGCAGGAATATGCAGATTGCCCACTTTGTGGCATACATGAAAAACACCATTTTTTTTTTTTTTAATGAAGCACGCACTTCACTTTTAGCCATTCCACTGCATGTGCTGAAACTTTACACTTCTACAGGCCTACTGCCTGACTTATAGTAAAATGCTGGTAAACTATTTAGTCTAGTAAGTACACTAACGTACTAGCAAACAGAAAGGAAAATGCTTTAATGTGGAAAAAAATATATATAAACAGACTTAGCGCTTTCACCCCTGTAATCTCTGGGGCTTCAACAGTGTAGTTCCTCTTAACATTACAGTATAATTTACAGATCAAGCAGTTAGCAGTAGCCAATCCAGCAACAACACTACTCAACAACGTTAGTCACAAATTACCTTAAAATGCAAGTATGACTGTATAAGTCAAAAAATAACTAACTAAATAAACAAAAGGCCCCAAGAAGCATAAGAAAATAAAATAATCTTAAACAGCCTAAAAACAATTTAAAATAGTTGTTTAAAATTCCTAGTAATACTTTGTGTATATAGTTTCTTAAATTAATTTTGATCGTAACTTTAATATACTTACATATGAACAGTGATTGTTGATGCCTAGCATTATCATAGCATTCAACATCAGCTGCCAGAGCATTTCTCTGTAATAAATCCAAACAATGTAGGTGGGAGAAACAGAAGGCACACAGTTCGTAGCTGAAAGTGTTTAATAAAACTGAGTGCTTTCGTATGTATGTATCAACAAGACTTCTTCAGAATACAAAAAATAAAAAAATCAAGCTATTAAAAGTCCCTCTCCCCATCACATGACCTTAACTAACCAATAAGCAAATAAAAATATAAAAAGACTGTGACAAGTCATTACTTAAATAACAAAAACAATTGCCATTAATAAATTATCAGGGTTACACTAAAAAAGAGCGCAACTGTAATACACCACTAATAGACATATTGTCATTAAGACCAGGGGGTGTAAAAGAATTCAAGTGAATTTGCCATTTTAACTCACTAAATTCAATCAAATCCTCCCATGGCCTACCACAGATATCTTTATGAAAAATGTTCAAACCAAAAAACAAAAACTAGTGAGTAGTATATTCAGAGATATGCTTAAACAGAGCATTGCTTACGTTCTTGTTTCTAATATCCAAAGTGTGTACATATATCTGGTCCCTGAACCCCTGCTGCATTTTACCCACATAGAAGGAACAACATTCAGTGCATAAAGCAACATATATAATACCCCTTGTGTTACAATTACAATAATGGAAGGACCTAAGATGATGCCCATTAGTACAGATCCAATCAGCCTCATATACAAACTCACACACAGAACAAGCATCACACCTAACAGTCCCATTTTTCTTATTCGTTTGGGACATAATGTATCATCCCTTTCCAAAAACTGTTTAAGGGATTTACCCCTTCTAAATACTTACTGGGGTACATCACCAATAATTCCTTTGTACTTGTCAAAACAAGAGAAATGTACCCAGTTTCTTTTTAGTACCTCAAAAATTTCAGTGTGCTCTTCTGTGTATTTCGTGACAAAAGAGTTGGTGTATCTAGATGTAACCCTTCTATTGGGAGCAAACATTTCTTTGGGACCTTCTTGTCGCAAAATAGGGCAAAAAATACCCTTTTCCCTTTTGGACTTGACTTCATCAAATATCTTAAGAACCAAAGTCCAAGGGATACCCCCTGTGGGTAAACATACGTACATGTTTGTCACATTCAAGAGAAAAAGTGCCATCTTCAGTAACTAACCTCATCAGTCTAACTGCCTGACTCTTAACAATCCCCCTTTTGAAAATCAGGATGACAACTACTATAATGTAATAAACTGTTTGAATATGTAGGTTTTCGAAATATATGACTAGTAAATCTTCTATTAAAGTCATCCTTGCCAATAGTGATATCCAGGTAACTAATAACAGTATCACTATAAACATGTAAAATGTAAAAAAGAAGCACTGTTATTTAGAAAATCTGTAAACCCATCAATACCTTTCTCTGGTTCTTGCCATAAAATAAAGATACCGTCCAACAAATGTACAAATAATTTCCATGGGGGGGGGTTCATGTCACCAAAATGTGAAAATAACATCCTCTTTTCTCACTGAAACATAACAATGTTCGCAAAAGTGGGGGCACAAGATGCAACCATGGCAACACCCTTCTTTTGTAAAAAATATTGTCCATCCAGAAAAACACCAACTCCATAAGTGTATAAAGTGCTTATCTCATCATGACTTAAACTTGCGCACTCACATATGAATTCATAAAACCATTCCAGTCCGACACAGTGGGGTATTGAATAGCTTAATAACATTCCCAGTAAAAAAATAAAATCATCAGAGAACTCTACATCCTTAAGCGTGTTGAGAAAAATCACATGAATCTCGACATAAACATTCAAACTGCTCAACAAAAAGCTTCAGTTTAATATCTACATACTTCGCTAAAGGAATTTCTCTGTACTCCAACAGGCTCTCATTGTCATAACCTCTGTCATTATATAGGCTTAAGATGTTCACATTTTAAATCCAGGAGCTGACTGCAACAAAAGTGTTAATTTGGACATTTCTAAATGGCTTTACTTCCCAGAGTTTGATTTAACCCTGCCAGTGAACCCTTTAAATGACTGGGGACCCCTACATGAACAGCTGCAATCTTTTGAATGCCTTACTAAAAATATAAGGTACTGCAGCTTAACAATTTCTTTCTTTCCACTTTAAATCATGTTCCCAGAGGGCTTCACGCATGGAAATACCTGGTTGGTACAGAACCAACATCTGATATGCATAGTTAAGTTGTGGAGCTATTTGACCACACAGGACTGGAAATGATGAAAATACTGGTGAGAGACAATGAATGTAAGTTGCTAAAACTTGGCAATGACATTAAGCTTTTAAATGAGAGTATCATTAGGGATCTGATGTTTGCTTCCTATAAGAACAAGTACAAATATATTTCTTCTGATTTATATAACTTAGTTAGGCAGACTTTGGAGAAAAAAACAATGTAGGCTGCTGAGAGATTCTCAGGAATATGCTGAGAAAAGAGTATATCCATTGCCTAAGTCTTCCAATGTTTTTTTTAGTAAGAAATGGTCGATAAGCCAAACTGAAATTTATTATCTAACAGTGGAAAACCTCTTATCCCTGCAATTTTGGCATCCCAAAAATTCACAAGAGTAAACATAACCCACCATTGAGACCTACTGTGGCTGCAAAGTGCCCATAAACTGAACCTTTGGACGCATATATTGATTTTTATTGTAAGAACGCCACAGTAAATAAATCATACATTTTGCATGACTCTTAGCATCTTTTAGATACCCTTAGGGAGATGACTTATGAGGGAGATTACACTTTTGTTACCATTGACGTCATTAATTTATTTTCGGTAATTCCCCACACAACTGGGTTAGAATATTTTCATGAAACTCTAAATCACGACCAGTTTTTGTCAAGCAGCAAGGCAAACTTATTAGTGGACCTTATAGATTTGATGTTACACAACAATTTTGTATTCTTTGATGGAGAATTTTTTCTGCAAACTTCAGGTGTTGCTATGGGTGCAAAATGTGTGCCCATTTATGCCGACCTGGTCCTGGCCAAATGGGGGAGATTGTATGCATTTTCATTCCAGTTTAAGGAACAAGTTACTTTCTATTTCAGGTTTTTGGATGATATTTTAATTTTGTGGAAAGGAAGTCAACCCGCGGTGCCGAAATTTATTGATTATTTAAATAACACCACTTCCTTTTTGAAACTTACTTTTAAGATGAATACCCATTCAGTTGATTATTTGGATATACATTTACATAAATATTTAAGAAATAGTCACTTAGAATGGAGTATCGTTTGTAAGAAAACATATTCAAATTCATGTTTACATTTTGACAGTTTTCACCACTTTTACCAGCAAAAGAAAGTAGCAAAGAGGCAAATGATCCAACTGTCTTGATTGGTTAGGAAGGACAATAATTTTTTATTAGAAATTAATAATTTAGTGAATATGTTCAAAGCAAGAGGTTACTCAACCAATTTATTGAGTAAAGTAAGAAAAGAAGTGAGGGCAAATAGGTGGACTAGATTTGCTCCTATTTAAAAGGTTGGTTAACACTTAAGGGAGCACAGTGTAAATGATTCACCTGAGGTGGAACATGGTAAAAAAGGTGCAATGGTAATCCATTATAACCATGACACGACAATTATTACAACTATTCTTAAAACTTATTGGAACTTGGTATTTACCCAGAAACAATGGAATGTTTGTGTGAAGCCTCACAGTTTGCATATAGTAGGGGTAATAACTATAAAGGTTTGTCTGAACACAACAGGTCTTATAAGAATGGGGTATGCAATTCACAAATGTTCAAATGTGGTTCTTGCAAATTTTGTAAATTTATTAATGATGGATCTTATGCCACAGTTAAAAACTCTGAACGCACTACTGAATGCCCTGGACATAGCAACTGCAACACCAAAATGATTGTATATTTGACTACTTGCATGACACAAAACAGACTAATGGAACCACGGGAACAGGCACTCCAAGGTGTGTATTAATTTTAAAAGGTTTTTATTTTTTGTAGATGATAAGACAGAATATAATGACAGAGGTGGTGGCAGTAAGGACCTGCTGGAGTACAGAGAAATGCTCTGGCAGCTGAGGTTGAATTCTATGTTAAAGTCATGCACCAACGATCACTGTTCACTTGCAGATTTATTAAAGTTACTAGCGAAATTAATTTAAGAACTATATACACAAAGTATTACTAGAAATTTTAAGCAAGTATTTTAAATAAGTTTTTAGGCTGTTTAAGATTATTTTATTGTCTTATCCTTCTTGTAGACTTTTATTTATTTACTTAGATATTTTTTGACTTATATAGTCATTATTTGCATTGCTGACTAATGGTGTTGAGTAGTGTTGTTGCTGGATTGCCTGCTGCTAATTGCTTGATCTATAAATTATATTGTAACTTTAAGAGAAACTGCACTGATGAAGCCCCAGAGATTGCAGGGGCAAAATCGCTAAGTCTGTTTTTATATTTACACATGCACACACACACACACATATATATATATATATATATATATATATATATATATATATTCTACATTAAAGCGTTTCCTTCCCATTTACTGGTGCCTTATTGTGCTTTTTAAAGTTGGTTGGATTGCTGTTGCTTGGCATCCTTGTCAGGTAAACTGGTTAGTTATTTAGTCTAATAAGCAGTGAATGACAATTATATTTAATTCACTCATCTCATCTACCCAGTCTCTTATTAGCAGCATATTGCTTTTACAAAACTTCAATGTGATTCTGAAGAGGTTTTCATTTTGGTGCCAAGCACATATCAAAGTCTTATAAATTACACAAAAATCTTAATCTTAAGATCCTCAGCAATGTTTTTTAGTTAAACCTGAAAATACATTTTTATTTTCCTTTGCATTTTGCTAACTTGGCGATTACAGTGGAAAACAAGACCTTTTCAGAGAGAGAGAGAAAGAAAGAGTTTTAAGTCATGGGTTTTATTACTACGCAATAGTTGCATGACTCAACAGTTATAGTCATAGAGTTAGTTATATGAATACAATGTGCAATTTCCTACAGTATCTTGCATATATATTCCTATGCTAAAAGGTTATTTATAAGCTGATAGCCAAGAGGCCATCAAGAAGTTTGGCCACATTACCCAATATTGGTGGGAGACTAACAATATTCCTCCATTAAGCTGACTTTCTCCACATTGCCCTAGTAAAAATTTGTGATTTGTGATCACCCATCCAGTCATCCAGACTGGTTTTAAATGTTGCTAGTGAAATAGTCTGCTTAAAAATAAGGGCAGGGTATTCCAGAAATGGGGGATATGTTGGGTTAGGTATCTGTCATGCAGTCTGGTTCTGTTGACATAGTAGTATAGACTTAGGCCTCTAGAATGGGTTCTACTTAGGTAAAGGAGTTCAAAGAGTGTTGAGTCAATCATAGCACAAAAGGCTAAACACAAATCACCTCACAGAAGTTTGTATGATATTGAACAGAGGGACAGGACTTTTAGTCTATCAGGGTAGCTAAGGTTACTGCCATCGCAAATATGATAATATGTATGTGATGTAGTATTTCTTTAAGGCATACTACTGCTCTGCAAGTGAGTCATGTAACTGTTTTAGGTTTTACAGTTGATAGTGAAGTCAAGATGGGTCAGTACCTCTGTGCATGTGCTTATGTATTCTGTCTCCATGGTTCATCCTGACATGTTTGTTAACAAGCTTCTTCCATTAAAACTCTGAAAGATACCTGGGAGAACAAGAAAATAAAGTGATTTGCTTACATCATATGTAAGTGAGAGTTAATGGGAATGAAACCACCATCTTCAGCTTCATACCTTAGAGCTTTATCAAGTATAACACAGTGCCTACTAAAACAAATTTTTCAGAAATATTAGAATACTTTAAAGATGCAGTAATAAAGGTTGCTTTTTACAAAGTTGTATCACCTTACTTAGAAGCTTAGATAAGATTTACATTTTGCTCTGAAAACTTGAATAGGGGCTAAGGCCCACAAAATGATAGCATGCCTGTTATACATGGATATAAAAGCATTTTGTTTAAAAGAATAAGTGTTTAGTTCTAAACAAAACATTTATTAGGGATGGAACCTAGAATAAAATAATCAGTTCATCTCAGTATCATATGTGGTGTTGAATATTTGTTCTCACTTTTGTTTCAAAAATCATGTAGAATATATTGAGAATAACATTAAACAATCATGTAGAATTTGATTTTCAACAAACCTGGAGCCCTTGTTTTGCAAACAAGACATACTTTTTTTAATTGTGTTTGCTCCAGTCCTCCTTTCTATCAACCTCTCACTGTCAGTTATCCTGCTGACCTATTTGTTCCCCCTTGGTGACAGAATACAGCTTATTTGTTCCTTAGGGGTGAGGGTCAAGTTGACTGGGATCAGGATTCCCATCCACAAGGAAGGTCAGGCTACTGTCCTGATACCCTGTCCCCCACTGCATATGCCTGGCACTCTGCTCACTGTTGCATGTAATGGACATCAGAAAGGGCATGTCACTCACTTTTGCAAGTGATGTAACCCTTTAATACTTCCCTGCCCCTCTTGAAGCCAGTGTCCTACTGTTGTCTCTAACATGGGAACATGTCCCTAGACATGTGCCTCACATCCTCCTCTAAAGATATCCAAGCCAGCTAAGCCTCATCATTCCTGTCCCCCTTGTGCCAGCTGCAGCAGGTGCCCAAACCACTCACTGAACTTAGGACACCTGGGTCAAAGTCAAGGCATTACCTTATACATCACTGGAGCTGGTAACAGCATAGTTGTTCATGAAGTAAGACATAATAAAAGCCACGAATATCAGAGTGTCTTGTTAATATTATATGTGTTTACAAAGGGGCATTTATTACTTTCAGAATAAAAATGACAATTACAATAAAGTATGCTTTCCTGGTATAATTTCAATTTCTTACCTAAGGTTTTATAAGAAGCATAATGCTGTTTGCTGCAGCTGACACAGTTTCACCACAGATTGCACACTGCAGTGCCTTTGAGCATTCTGATTTACAAGGTACTAATGAAAGGTGTGTAGAGTATAGATTAATCACTGCTGTAAGATGCACTTTGTTTGTCCTTTCAGTTCCCATGGTGCTGAACTGATGCAGAGACCCTCTTATGCGCTTTAAGAATCGAATGATCTTCTGCTGCATGTCTCAAGAAAGGCTGCTTTTGATGTGCAAAGTGATTTATTTTAGCCAATTACTGATGCACTTTTCCTTCCCAGGGACCACAGTCTATTGATTGGAGACTATTGAAAACAAATTAGCTAACAGTAGGATGTAAGGACTGGTTTATCATTTCACCTGAGCACACAAAAAATTATAAACATCTATGAGAACTCTCACCATTTGATGTTATTTTTAAATGCTACCTTAACAAGTATGGTCTGGAATACATTACCACCTACATTCAGATGAAAGTATTAAGGCACATTGTATTTGCTCACAAGAAAATCATTTATGAAAATGAAAGAGTTATAAAGAATATTTGCAACGACCCCTAATTCAAACAGCATAGTTGTTAAGGATTCTCAGAAATGGGGCTCAAGATACAGGCAGATAGAGACATTGGACTTGTTTTTATTTTCTAACACTCTCAATGCGATTATTACATTTGTCATTTGTGGGACTGTTTCTTAATAATTGTTATATATGCGATGAAGTTCTTGTTAAGACATCAGACCCAGAACAGGACATTATTGCTGCTTCAGAAAAATAGTGTCCATCTTATTTCTGCTTCACTGGAAGCAGTTCTCCTCATTCGAACATAACAGTGTCGGATAACCATCTCAGCTATTTTGCTCAGATTCCTAGTTTGGTTGAAAGAATCTTTAACCGGCATAATCTCTCTGCTCTTCATTCTGTTCAGACAGTATCTTTTTATCTTATTGTGATGCCTGTGTCTCAGATTATTAATTTTAACAAAACTGCAGTGATTTACATTTCAGATATATCACTTCTTGAATATGGAACACAGAAGAAATACATTTTAACAATGCAGTTGTGTGAGGGTTTATGGTATTTGCTTGATCAGTCTTCTACTTAGTTCTGTAGTTAAGGAAGGATTATAACTACATGCCTTGCCATGTGCCAAAGGAGGACTTGTGTGGGATAATGGGTTACTCAGACTGCTATTCTATTCTAGCTGGACCTATGTGAACTCAGTGATAGATGTGCCTACATTCTTGGTATTAAGTCAAATTCATTTAGTGGGTGCTGGGTTCCACCAAAAGGATATTTTGACAACACTCATATTAATAATGATTTTTATGGAAATTACTAACATGCAGGCAAGGTTGAGAGAATGTTCTATATGAGGTACTGAGTTGGCATCTATTTGTAGATGTCTGCCTTTATGACCCATCTGACTGTGACCTACAACATGTATAAATCAATAACTTTTATCTGAGCACTTATCTCCCACTTCACCATCACAGATGAGTTCAGAACTCACAAGACTACAGTGACTGCACCAGTTGGCTTGCCAGTCTTGCTTTCTTTCTTCTTCATGCCATCATTTATGTGTAAGACTCCAAGATACGTCAACTGCTCTATTAAGGGTAGCTGTCCAACACATACACCTGAAGGAAGCCGTTCAGTAGTGGGAGAGTGCCACTGCCTCAGATGTGGAGGTGCTGATTTCACCTCAGCTGTCATACTCAGCAGTGAATCACTGGAGTACATGTTAGATCCAAGTTCTGATCATCTTATGATTTACAGAGACAGAAAGAACAACCTCAAAATAAGTAGCATAAATGAGATTTCTACACACAGTTGTTGTGAGCTTACTCTCCATGACAGTGTGTGGAGCTTAGTAATGTGGGAGAGCTTCAGAGCAAAAGTGTTGTTCTTTCAAATCAACTGCAGTCAGTTAAGAAGTTTCAGGAATGGTATAAGCATCCCATCCAACCAGGGTTGCTTCTGTTGGACATCTTACAGACAGAAATTCCTGTGATGAAACCCTGAGGCAGACCCAGGACATACTAAAACATATGTTTCAGCAAACCTGGGAGTGCTTTGGAATTCTTCGGGATGAAAAGATATCCGTGGTTGGAAAAATGATACTGCTGATACTATGAACCTTTTCAAGGGAAGTAGAAGTAAAGTGAGCAACACATGCTAATGACACATTGTTAAACCTGATTTAAAAGCAACATTTAACACTTAAGGATATACTGTGTGTATGTGTATATATATATATATATATATATATATATATATATATATATATATATATATATACATATACATAAACACACACACACAGGTGTCATTCACTCTGTCAGTGGATCGAGAATGTGAACTATTTGGGTGAATTTGTCAAGAGTTACAATCGTTGAGTGTTGCAGATGTGGAAAGATGGAAGCTCGAGTGCATGTGGGCAAGGTAAGTGTGGGTTTGAAATTTGCTGAAACCTTCAGATATACCAAAAAGTTCATCATTAGAGGGTGGGAGCATTTGCAGTTTAGGATTAGAGTTAGAGTAAGAGTAAGGGTTAGTTAAGAGGATGGATTTAGTGTTGTGCATGTGTGCTGCTGTATTGGTGTGTGTCTGAGTGTCTTGTGTAGCAGTAATGTTATGGAAAGGGTTTTTATAAAGTAAGGTATAGGACTGGAGTAAGGGGAAAGGGCAGTGTTAGGGTTAGGATGCATTAATAAAGTAGTACAGTGCTTCTGGTAGGGAGATGCTTACTGAGGTGCACTGCAATATGTGTTTGTAATCCAGCAAGCTGTCCTTTCTGTTACAGCACCACTGCTAAATACCCCTTATTAAATTGTTGCTAACAAGTTGCTTAGCCCATAGTTCAGCTCTTATCCTAGTAGGAAGGGTTCCTTGGTAATGAAGTTATAAGACCATCCTTTATGCAAACCATGAGAGTTATCCATCCATTCATCCAGAAATGCTTTCTCTCATTTTTGCACATGGGGTCAGGGTGTCACCTTAACAGTGACATTCATCTGAATCCAGTGTTCACACTGCCAGGTATCATTACCAGCTAAAGTGAGTTACCACAGCCCTCTGATGATCAGAGTCTGTGTAAACCATTAAGAACAGGATTTTAAATCCCTATTATAACATTAATAGAATCCAACTGTTAGTGGGAATGAGTCCTTATCCCTTGCTGCTCATATAAGTTCACAACAATATCACCCTTATCCCTTGCTGCTCATATAACTTCACAACAATATCACCCTAAGTGCAGGCTCTAGTCACAATATTGATAAAAAGGCTAGGTGCTTGAGTCAGTTACCTTCATCTCACAAAAAACTGTCTACTTTGCCTTGTTATGGTTTGCAAGGTGTTATATATAATTGTGAAGGGCATAGGCTGTTATTAAGTTTCCAAATACTATCAAGGCCCTACTAAATCAGTCCATTACCTTGGACCTTTAAACTTACCTTACTGCAAACATCCTAGATACCTTAAACTCTCTATGTGTCAGGATCTACATAAGCCATTTCAAATATCCACGGCTCACTGAATGGTTTCCTTTGACCTATTTGGTGGAAAACCCCACAGCCAGCCTTGAGACACATGGCTTTGTTTTGCTTCTCCATTCTACCTCCAGTCCCACCCATCTCCATGTAATTTCCTTTTTAGATAACCAATCACATCCTCCACAACCCACCAATCCATAACATGCAAATCATATCAGAAGTCTTCAACTCTTGTCATTTCTTGTCCAGATCTCCCAGAACAAACCTATGCTTTTCTTCTTCTTCTCCTTTTCCTGCCTCTTACTTACCTCTCATTTGTCACTACTCACTCTGCCTTCTCATATCACCATACCCTCCTACTCTACCCAGTACCATTAAGCTTTCATCCACACTTATCAGCATATTTCTTATATTACCCCTCACACTAACTTTAAAAAAAATGTTTCAGCTAAACTAAACAAAACAGCTTACCCTCATTACCACTCATTCGTTACAGCTGACATCTCAGACTACATGGCTCACTGCTTATATAGGACACTCCTCAGCCTAGATTGCAAGTAGGTTACATTACTTATCAACTGCTTCATCTTCAGAGCACAATGTAATCCATGCCTCACTTTAAGTACTGACATACTGATGATATCAG
This sequence comes from Protopterus annectens, assembly GCF_019279795.1. Classification (NCBI taxonomy): domain Eukaryota; kingdom Metazoa; phylum Chordata; order Ceratodontiformes; family Protopteridae; genus Protopterus; species Protopterus annectens. Next base: position 122,349,393 of record NC_056742.1, on the reverse strand, counting down.
GAAGTGATGTAGCACCAGTCTTTACCCTTACTTTCTCAAACTAACCTTAGAAAGCTGATAAACAAATGCACCCCTTTTTTTCTCAGCTATAACTTTGTAACACTAACCACATGTGGCAGATACAGAGTACTAAGCCTTCCTCTTAAAATTTGACATCTAGTAACCATAGCTAACAGCTACAAATTCTACTCTACAAATTTGACCTCAGGTGAGTGATACAGTTTGATTACCAATCCTTTCCTCTAACACATTACACAGCAGTTAAACAAATTCACTGCTTCACCTCCCTCTAGAATTCCTGGACAAAGGTGGCAGATCTGGTCAGAACACTAACATATACTCTTACATTTTTACCTATCACAAGTCTAAGCTTAGGTGTTATCTACGGTTTGAGGCTATTCTTTCTAAATGTAGGTGCTAGATACTGTCAGCCCAGCCACCTTTTCTCTTTTATACTTAAATAGGTGGCAGATTCTGTCAGCTCAGACACCTTTTCTCTTATATACTTAAATTTCTACCTAATCTAAGCATAACACTGGGTGACAGCTAAGGCTAGCATCATAATTCTGATTGTAGGTGGCAGATACAGTCAACCCACAAGCCCTTCTCCTTACAGACATAACTCCCTCACAGACTATCCAAAGGTACAAACTAAACAGACAACCTATTACATCTCCACTAAAAACTCCAAACATACTAGGTGATACTTTACCTTTAACAAACATGGTCTGTCTATCTATCTATCTATCTATCTATCTATCTATCTATCTATCTATCTATCTATGTCTATCTGTCTCTTTGTTTACTAGGGCAGTGCACTCATTTAAAGTGGCCAATTTCAGAATGCAGTAATACAGCAAATAAACATAGTGAAAACACAACAAAGTACAGCTTATAATATATCAGGAATAAAACACAGTGAATAAAGCATTGCAGGTATTGAAAAAATAAGTTATGTACTCACCATAATGTTCCATGTGAGTTGTTCATCTCGCCTTGATTCTTACAGATGGGTTTGGAGCCGATCCTCGGCTCCTAGTCGGCCTTCAACAGATCTTGTTTGCTGCATCTAATAATACCATGTGCCATTCTATCACTCTTTAGGATAAAACTCATAGAAAGACTGAGCAACCAGGATAAAACTAGTACCTTGGTCCTTGAAAAACCCTGGAGGGAGTAGGAGGGTGGGAAGTAAGAATGAAGGCGAGATGAACAACTCACATGGAATGTTATGGTGAGTACATAACTTCTTTATGTGAAGTTGTTCTATCTCGCCGTTCGTTCTTACAGATGGGTAGCGTCGAAGCACCATCTTTCTTGGGTGGCTCATGAGAGTATGTTTTTCAGGACAGTAGAACCAAAGGAGGCCTTGTCCCTGGAGGCCTTGTCAACTGTGTAAAGAGTGATAAAGGTATGAGGTCTTGACCAAGTGGCTGCTGCACAAATGTTGTCTATAGGAAGCCTAGCAGAAAAGGCAGAAGATGTGGACACTGCTCTGTTAGAATGAGCCTTAATTTTGTGTTGTAAAGGTAGATTAGCAGCTGAATAAGTAAATGTGATACAATCAAATAACAATCTAGACAGTGTTGTTTTTGCCAGTGGCATACCTTTTCTGGAATCTGAAAAGGAAGCAAAAAGCTGTTCTGATTTTCTGAACTCTTTTGTTCTGTCTAGGTAAAATCTGAGCTGTCTATGAACATCAAGCTTGTGCAGCATATACTCTAAGTTGTTAGTGTGTTTGGGAAAGAACACTGGTAAATCCATAATCTGGTTAAGGTTAGTTTCAGTACATATTTTGGGTAAAAATGAAGGATTTGTTCACAGAGACAATCTGTCAGCATGGAAAATCAGATAAGGAGGCTTTATGGACAAGGCCTGAAGCTCTGACACTCTACGGGCAAAAGTGATGGCTACTAAGAAGATAGTCTTCCATGACAAATATTTCAAATTAAATGAGGAAGCTGGCTTAAAGGTGGGAGAATAATGCATGAAAGCATAAAATTTAGATTCCGTGGAGTATAAGGGGATTTCACGGGTGGTCTGAGATGAAAGGTCCCTTTCAGAAAGGCTTTGGATAGCTTGTGTGACATGTTTAATTCCTCAAAGCCAAGGTGAAAATTAGAGATAACAGCAAGTTGTACCCGAACTGTTGCTGCTGCAGCTCCTTTATTGAAAAGCATAGTCAAAAACTCTAATATGGAGGAAATAGGGGCTTGGTAGGGATCAAAATTATTTTGAGAAACACATATAGAAAATCTTCTCCATTTGCTAAGGTATAGCTTCCTAGTAGAGAACTTATGAGAAGATATCAATATATGTTGCATTTCATTTGAGAGGTTATGGAACCTGGCTATGTTGGGAATTGGAGCAGCCAAGCTGTCTGAAGAGAGGGATGAAGAGCTCCGGACGAATGCGTGAAAAGATCTGGAACTGGGTCCAGCATCCAAGGCTCTTCCAACAGATGAAGTCGAAGGAAGGGGAACCAAATTTGATGAGGCCAATGAGGAGCTATTAGAATGATGGTACTTCCCAGGGCTTTTGCTTTCCGCAATACTTTGGGTATAAAGGGAATTAGTGGACATGCATAGAGGAGACCCGGAGGCCAATCGTGTATGAGTGCATCCTTTGGGGCTTCTCCTGGAGAGGGAATCAGGGCAAAGTAGCTTCTGCATTTTGTGTTCATGCGGTTGGCAAAAAGGTCGCAGCAAGGCTGGCCTCACCTCCAGAAAATTGTTTCCGCAATCTCTTTCTTGAGGTACTACTTGTGAGGCAACAAAATTGCCCTGCTCAGTTTGTCTGCTATCACGTTGGATTTCCCAGGAATGTGCATTGCTAACAGAAAGCGCTGGGTGGATGTAGCCCACTGCCATACTCTTAGGGCCTTGCAACAAAGGGGATAGGACCTGGTTCCTCCTTGTTTGTTCAAGTACCAGACCACGAACATGTTGTCTGTCTGAATCGCAATTGTTCCCAGAGGAAGAGAGTGCTGGAAGTACTGCAATGCCAGAAGTACCACTCTCATTTCTAGGATATTGATATGCAGATGTGTCTCCTGTTCGGTCCATGTGCCTTGGGCTATTCTTCCCTGAAAAGCCCCCCCCCACCCTATCAGGGAAGCATCAGTGGTCACTGTGGCCGCTGGTGAGGGTAGGATAAAAGGATGACTTATCGTTACATGAAGAGAGGTCAACCACCACTGAGGATCCTTTTTGCATGAGTTTGTGATTATTATGAGATGAGACATTGGAAGCTCTTGGTAAGACCATTAAGTGAATAACAGCCATTGCAGAATCTGCATGTGCATGTGACCCAACGGTATCGCTAGTATTGCAGCTGCCATCATGCCTAACAATATTAGCACTTCTTATGCTGGAGCCTTGTCCTTGGATATGATATTGTGGACGTGCTGATGAAGTAGTAAACCTCTTTCTGCTGGAAGTCTCAAAGTGGTGGTGGTGGTGGTGTCCAATTCTGCTTCAAAAAAACGATATGTTGCAATGGCAACAAGGCAGATTTTTCTGAATTTATTGTAATGACCAGATGATTGTAGAGAGAAAGAGTGGTGTCCCTGGCTTGTATTAGCTGATGCCTGGTGGTGGCAGTGAGGAGCCAATCGTCTAGGCACGGAAACACCTGGAATCCTAAATGCCTCAGGTGAACCGTGACTACTGCCATACATTTGGTGAACACTCTGGGGGCTGTAGAGAGACCAAAGGGCAGGGCTCAAAACTGGTAATCATTGGCTCCCAGCCGGAAGAGCAGATGATCCCTGGAAGGTCTGGCCATTTTTATATGATAGTACACATCCTGTAGATCTATCGAGCACATCCACTTGTCTTTCCCTAAAAAGGGGAGTATCAACTGAAGCATGACCATCCGGAATTTCTCTTTCTTGACAGGTCTGCTAAGGTCCAAAATAGGTCTCCAGTCCTCTGTCTTTTTTGGAACTAAAAAGAATCTTGAGTAAGTTTCAGATACTGTCTGGTCTGCTAGGACTGGTTGGATGACTCTTTTTCTTGGCAACGTTTGGACCTCTACTGTTGCTTGTTCCCTGTAACTGGGTAGAATGTCCGGAATTTTTGTTGTCAATGGAGGGGGAGTGGCAAAAGGAATGAAGTATCCTCTGAAAACTATACTTTGTACCCAGTTGTCATTTGTTATTTTGCTCCAGATGCCTTAGATACAAAGATAAGCAACCCCTGACTGCTCCAGAGCAGGACAGTTGTGGTTCCTTTCAGTAGCGCTGGTTGGGCTTCCCAAAGAACTTGTCTCTGTCGCCCTGATTTTGTGGACCGCCTCTGCCGTGAGGGCGGTGTCTTCCATTATTGCCCCCTCCTCTGCCCCTGGAGGGGGGTTCACCACGTATGTCCAGAAAGGCTACTTGGGCTTTTTGGAACCACATTTTTCCTCCCTTTTGACCCTTGGGGTAGGGTCTGGTAGGGGTGGAAAAACAGACTCCGATGGCAGACAGAGACTTTCCTTCCTGCTCACACCTGGTCAAAGTTTCCTTAAATTTGGGGCTGAAAAGGGATAAGCCATCAAAAGGGGGTGTTGAGAAAGGGTGACTTAAAGGGTTCCACGAAGGAACACAAGTGCATCCAGGAATGTCTCCTGAGAGCAATTCCTGTACATGCCACGCTACTCGCTCCATCAGCTGCATACGAAATGAGAAGCATGGATGAGTTCACTATGGAATTGAGGGTAGCAAGCCGGGAGGTGACTTTATCTGAAGCTCCTGTAGCTACTGTACCTTGAAGAGTATCTCCAAGCTCTTTAAGGAGGTCTCTTTGAAGTCTCATAAAATGAGTGAGATAGTTCAGTGAACGCATGGCAAAAGTTGCTGAACTGTATGTGCACTTCCCATATCTATCCACAATCCTAGAATCTTTGTTAGGAGGATGGATAGATGACGTTTCGGACATCTCCTTTTTGGTGGCTGCTACCACCACCACCACCATGGCATCAACTGGCACTCCCTTGGTGAGGAAAGATTTTTCCTGGGTGGCAGAAATAAATTTATTGGGCCTCCTAGGGACAGGCTCCATGGTGTCCGGAGACTCCCATGCCCTTCGTGAGACCAGTTCCATAAGCTCATCAAAGGGTGGAGACACCCAAGAGGTGGAGGGTTGAGACCCGAAAGCCTTCAGGAGAACCGACTCATCTTCAGTAGGGTTGGTGGACTTCCAGCCACCCCTCTGCCTAAGGATTTCTAATATCTCAACAAATGAGATATCTTCAGAGGGGGACCATGGGGACCCTTCTGATTCATCTAAGTTGGTGTCTGACATGAGAGACTCCTGTGGGGAGTCTAGGTCCTTCCTCTTACAAATTCTCTTCCTGGGAACCTCATCAGTGGGAACTTCTAGTGAAGTCTCAGAAGAGCAGGAGCCATCCAGTGGGGCTTCCTGAGGCTCAGCGTTTCTACGCTTCGACAGGATCTGTGAGGCAGAAGTGGACACAGGCACTTTTGGGGAGGAGGTAGTTGGACCTGAAGTTGTAGATGTTTTGGGAAACATCAGTCTCCTCATGGCTTCAAAGGCACCTCTGCTCCGATGAGAAGGGGCCACTGGATCCGAGGAAACCATCAATCCCCCTGGCACCGGGACAGTGGGCTCCGAACTAGAGGTAGGAGCCGAGCTCATCCAAGCCAAAGCCCCGAGAGGCAAAGTTGGAACCGACAAGTCAGTCCACCTATCCTCCCCGGACCTAACCAGAGAGTGTCTGCTCCTAGACTCCTCGATTGGTGCCAAGGAAGTCTGAGTAAACGGAACTGATGGCACTGGAACAGGCGTCGGTTCCGAAGATTCAACAATCATCAGGTCCAACTCCTCTGGCTCCGAAGGACGGGTATGGCTCAGAGGAGGAAATTAAGTTGATGGCAATACAGTCTTCAGTTCCAAAATGCTTGGGTTAGAGCCGATAAAAAATTCGCAAACGCCGGGGCCTGTAGCAACTTCTGCACCACACGATCCACATTAAAATCTGATAGGATGATCGAGGACTGAGATGAATGGATGGATGGAGGCACTGATTGAAGAATACTGGATACCGGTTCCAGGACTGGGGACTGGCTCCGAAAAGACATGATGCTCGGCTCTGAGGGCTGTGGAGCTGACGTCGATGGTTTCTTGGATTTCTTAACTTCCAAAGAAGTAGAAACCTTAGAAGACTTTCAAGACTTACTTGACTTATCCTGGTCACTCAAAGCTTCCTGAAAAGATGGTTCCAGCAGTCCTCTATCTATAAGCTATCTTTTTCTCTCCTGAAGAACTCTGGAAGAAAAAGAATGGCAAATGGAGCAGCTTTCCTGTAGGTGCAAGGCTCCAAGACAATATACGTAATTGACGTAACTGTCACAGACATCTGTTGTCCACATTTTGGACACTTTTTAAAGCCTGACTTGGAATGCTTATCTCTATCCTGGTCAGCCATAATCAAAAAAATACAGTATCTAGAAAAATCTACTGTACTATCTAGACACACCCAAAACTAGTTAAATAAGCCCTAAACAAATATGGCTAAATCTACTGTGACTAAACTGTCACTAATGAAAACACACACACACACACACACACACACACACACACACACACACACACACACACACACACACACACACACACTAACTACTAATTCAAACTACTCTAAATAAGCTATATAAAATACAATGTACTGTGACTAAACTGCCACTGTTCAAAAGCACACAAACACACACTAAGTACTTATGTAAACTACGCTAAATATAACATGCTTAATAGAAAAATGAAGGCAAACTGAAAGCTATATATATAAAGAAAAGGCACACCAAAGGGAAAGGGAATATTACTATTAAGCTATAAAAGTTAAAAGTATTAAAGACTAACTCTAAAAGTATAGAAATAACAATATTAGCTAGATAATTTTAGAAAAGCAAACTGTACTGGCCAGAGCTATGGGAGGAACCTCCGATCTATTGCAGCGGCAAACTAGATCTGAGGTAACTCAAGGTGCATCATGGGATATAGACTTGGCCTCGAGTTGTCTGAAGACCTCGAGCTTTGTAGAAGGCCGACTCGGAGCCAAGGATTGTCTCCGAACCCATCTGTAAGAATGAAAGGCGAGACAAAACAACTTCACATTGAATGTATACTAACTATTGTTATAACAGCAAGTACAGAGTTTTGGGTATGCTAGGCATTTGCAGTAATTACAGAATGTACATTATTAGTTCCATGAAATATAAGTGTGTAAATCACAGTGGGTAGAGAACAGAGTATAAGTAGATAGGACTAGTGTTTAGGTGATGTGCCACTTTTGATTGCAGCAGTGTTGTGCTTGGCTGAGCAGATAATTCTTTAGTTGTGTTCTGAAGGTGGGGGAGAGGTCTTTTATGTACAAGGGGATGGACTTAAAAGACTGAGGCCTAGAGTGGACAAGAACTGCTTGATATAATAAAGTCTGCTAAAGGTGTGAGAAGAGTGGTTGTCAGAGAGTAGCCTCTTAGTTTGTAGGAAGTTGTTTTCTAATTTTATTTGGCTGCTGAAGGGGAGAAGGTTTCAAGCTGTTTAACTTTAAAAAGTAGGGATACACATACCTACAATCTACCAAACACAGCAGCTGCATAAACTCATTAGTAGTAGTATTAAGTGCACTATAGGTTCATAGGTTGGTACTGGGCTATCTGCCTGAAGGCATATATTAGCCCAGCCACATTGTGCGGTATTCACTGCCCCTTTAGTAGTTCCCTAGACCCTTGTACTAGCAGCTAGTACCCTTGGCCCCTATCTAGTAGTGTTGATGGTGTGATACCCAGTGTGATCTTACTGTTACCCATCCAGTCATCAAGGTTCCTCTTGAAAGTGATAGTGAGGGGCACTGTCTTATGTAGATCGGGACCCTGTTCCATAGTAAGGGAAGTCTCTGCGAAGGGAATCTATCCCTCCAGCATGTTCTATTCATTGTTGTTCTATATTTATTTATTATTTTATTTTACATTTGTTGACTGGGCTAGTCTAGGTGGATACATGTCCATTTTCAGTAGAGGCCCAGGGAGATAAGCTCCAAACATAATCAAATTACAAAATAGAAATTACAAAATAAAATTACAAAAAATAGAAAATTACAAAATAAAAATGCAGTACTTGCACTAATAGCTTTCATATGTAGATAAGCTCAAATCATAGCAAAATTACTATATATAATACTTAAAAGTTTCTAAAGTTCTACTACATAAGAGAATTTAATAGTGTATAGGTTACAATTAAATGAAAAGTTTGTCTAAGAAGAGGAAAAGTAGTTTAGAGTCTTTGCATGGGTTTTTAGATTTAAAGAGGTCAGGTACACTTTCAGGTTCTCGTGTTGCCATTTGTATGTCAAAGTAGGGGAACATGAGATGAAGGTAGAGAACAAATCATACAAATGAGGGCTGGACTATGGTTAGCTTCTAGGATTGAAGGAAGAGAGGGGACAGAGCCCATAAGGAGGGTATAAGGCAAGAAGAGATAGTAATAAGAAAAGTGAGGTTCAGTCAGGTTTAGAGCAGGGACACAGCCAATGATTTTTCATAAGTTCTTTGAGGTATTTTTTGTAGAGAGATGTAGATGAGAGAGATGTGAGTGACATCGGAAGCTTGTTCCATATTTTTCCCACAATGTTGGTAAAAAGGGAGTCTCCAGCTTTGTTATTAGATTTGATATTGGTGATTAGTAACTTGTTAGCTGAACGAAGTGTTGCAAGATTTTTGTATGGGGAGATAAGGTTAGAGAGGATTGGAGTATTATTTGGGTGATGAAGGATTTTTTGTGTGATCACTAGTTGATTATACACCAGCTGGTTTTGTAGTTCAAACCACCCGAGTTGTTTAAGGTTGTGACAGTGGTGGGTTCTAAAAGGGATGCCAGTGGCAAATCTTGCTATATTGTTATAGCTAGTTTCGAGCTTACTTAGATTAGATTTTGATAGATTGGTATATATAGCAGAAGCATAGAATAGGGTAGAAGTGAGGTGGGTGTGGGCAATGGTGGTTCTAGCTAGAGGTGTGAGGTAAGGTTTAATTCTATACAAGGAGCAAAGTTTTCTATTGACCATCAGTATAGTATTGTTGATATGATAGTCATAGCTGAGGTTATTATCTATGGTAATGCCCAAGAGACGTGTAGTAGTATGAGGGGAAATAATGGTACTGTTGTTAGAGGTAATTGTGAAATGGATAGATGGCAACTTTTGGGTGGGAGCAAAAAGTAACAATTTTGTTTTTTTGGGGTTAAGGAGGTGGCAGTGGTCAGCAAACCAATTTTCAACAGTGTTAAATACTGTTTGGGTAAGAGTTTGAAGAGAGATAGATGAATTAGAAGAACATATTAGAGTCGAATCATCGGCATATTGAATACAGGTGGCTTAAGGAAAAACAGTATTGAGGTCATTAATAAAAATAGAAAATGTTGATAGATTATTATCCCAAAGCACTGCTTGCTGTCTGTTTTTTAGATAGGATGTAAACCAAAGTGTTGCTTGAGGGTCAAGACATTGTGCTTTTAGCACACTGATTAGTAAGTCATGGTTAACCATATCAAAGGCTTTTGATAGGTCAATAAATAATGCGGAAGACAGAAAATTATTATTTCAATTTTTGTTTATGCAGTCGGCAAAAGTTAGCAGGGCAGTGGTTGTACTATGAAAGGGCCTAAAGCCGTGCTGGCAGTTGGCAAGTAAATTGTTATTGAGCAGGTGTTGAAGTAGTTGATGATGAATACATTTTTCCATTATTTTTGCTGTTTGTTGTATGGGAAGCCATTTTTATGTTGGAGAGGGTAAGGCAGTGATGCTCACTTGCAGAAGATTTAGTGATAAAGTGACGGCTTTTGTTGCTCAATGTTTGGAGGTTTTGGTGTTTTTTGGGAGGCAGCTGCAGTCAGAGGAAGGCCATATTCTAGTTGGGCCAAGAGGACTCTATTGTGGATCTGATTGGGATCGTAATATATGAAGAGATTTTGTTTTCCCAAAAGAGGTGAGAGTTGATTTTTTTCCTGGTTTTCTCTATGTGGAGCTGAAAGCTGAAGGTTTTGGTCTAGACAAATTCCAAGGTATTTGAAGGAGATGTCAGTTTCTATTTTGTCGATACACATCAATGATTTGGATGTTTTTGGTGGTCTCTGCAAGCTTTTGGGGAGTTCCAAATAACATGGATTTATTTTTTGTTGGATGGGAATTAGTTTATGGTTCATTAACCAGAGGTACAGGAAGAGAAAATCTGACTGAAGCTGGCATTAGAGTTCATTGAGTTGTTGACTGCAGCAAAATATGACTACATTGTTAGCATACAATATAAGAGGTAGGTATAAAAGGTCATGTGGCAGCTTACTGATAAAAATGGAAATATCAAAGGGGTCAGAATGCATCCTTGTGAGATTCCAGTATTTAATTTGGTTTTATCTTAGACTGAGGTTCAAATTTTTACTTCAAAGTGTCTGAAAAGAAGTTTATGAACCACTGTATAGAGTCTGAGGTGGTACCAATTTCTAGTAGTTTGTAGATTGTGGTCTTTTATGTGAAATGCTTTAGTTAAGTCTACGAAAAGGAGACTTAAGATAGGTTGGAAGTGGAAAGATTCACAGGGATTTTTTTGTTTTGGGAGTGGTTTAATTACAGGAATTTTCCATATGTGGGTCATGATGTTTTTGGTGAGGCACAAGTTGTAGATTAGAGTGAGGGGTAGAGAAAGATGAACTCTACAGTAATTCTCAAGGAACATATCCTCTTTGTGCCTGTAACCATCAGAGTCACTTGGAGTAATATCCCACACAACTGACACATTCTTCTCATGCACTGACACTAGGGGCAGCACAGATTAACATACCTTTCCCATTTTCTAAGCATCTCACTGTCCTTTTATGGCCAAATACAAGCATCAGATACATCCAGTATATTAATCCTTCCTGAACACATACACATTTTCTCTAGCACTGGCATTAGTAGATAATAAATTAGTCCTCGCTATCCCTTTTCCATTCACCCATCTCTATCTCTAACTGTAATCATAACAGCTCTTATTATTATTACTATTAAGTGCTCTACAATTCAGCAATGTCCAAATAACATCTCCTACATTACAAGTCACACTATAATTAAGTGGTCTCAGTCACATCTCCTATATTAAGTCTAACAATTGCTCTACACACCTATATTAAGCAACCATGCCAAACTTCTACCAGTTATCTAAACAACATGCTACAACACATCATTTCAAACCTATAACTCATACATTAAAAATTGCCAGTAATGTCACCTTTATCCATTCTTCTTCTATCATGTATTTACAGATATGTTTCCATCTCACCTTCCTCATACTTCATTCTCTTCATCTGAAGTATTCGACCACTGTAAACTTCCTCCCTTTGTAAGAGCTCCACCTAAATTATGTAAAGATTTTTCCTACATGCTAACTTATACCATAGAAAGACATGAAAGACTTGAAAGCCAAGTCAAAATGTGCCATGCTGATAGACTTCTACCCAAGAAGACTGAATGCTGTAAGGGTGCACACACTTACGCAACCAGCTTATTGTATTTTTTTATATTTTTTTCCCCTAACAGATTTGTTTGTTTTTCAATTGAATTGTACAGGTTATAGGTCACACTAAAGGTGAGAAATGTTTTGAAATTATTTATTGTGGTCTAATTTTTTATATTACAAAAACCTGGCGTTTTAACAGGGGTGTTTATATCCACTGTACATATATATATATATATATATATATATATATATATATATATATATATATATATATACACATACATATATGTATATGTATCATTCCCTTTTCAATATTCTGCTCAGGATTTCCTAAAAATGCAATCTTCTTAGGCCACTTTAACATAAATGCCAAAGGGCCATGATAGCTTTCAAACAGCTAGGGCTTGGGTAACTTGTTAAGCAACCAAAACACCCAGTCCCAAGTCTAATAATCACATCACTTTAGACCTTACAGTAACAAACACAAAGCACAGATACTTCCATAACAATATACTACCAACCAGCCTAAGGGACCACTGCCCTGTAATACTATGGTGGTCTTTCAAAACTATGAAAAGCCCTTTCAAATAATTTCTGTACAAGCCTTCTCTGAAAGTAAGCAAGATATCCTTGATAAGATAAAAAAAACAATACTAGTCAACCATTTATATGGCTCTTGACTCTAACGGAGCACTGACATATAACAACATCAACCTTGGGGAGGTAAAAAGTACTTGGCTTAATCTTGTGTTTTGTCCTGCTTCAGCAGTGACAGTCTTAAAAAGTAATGCAAGACATGATACTACGTTGCTTAATTATCAAATACATAAAAAGGAGACCACCTTGCTACTCTGTACCAGGCTGGATAATATTTTGAAAAAAAAAAAAGTTAACATCTAAAAATGAAGAAGTACTGCTTACAGCATTCCTGTAAGTTTCACCTATCTTCTAGCTATCATAGGATCATAGGAGGTTACTAGGCTAATGGCCCTGGGGCCCTTACAAGCCTAGCCAAAATTTTATCTCCCAAAGGAAACCTCAGTCAGCACCTGTTGCCCCTGTCAATGAGGGACACAGGTGGAACCCCTGGGACAAATTTGTGGTTTCCCATTCACTCATCAAGGTTGCACATGAAGAGGGTCAGCGAGGTGGTTTCTTTGACGTGTATGGGAAGTCTGTTACAGAGATGGGGAAGCCTCTCGGAGACAAACCTGTCTCTCCAGCAGGTTTTGTTAATGTCACACATTAGGTTCAGGCCTTTTGAGCGGGTAGTGCATGAGGAGTTAGACTTACGGATATGGAACATTTCTAGTAGGGCAGAGATTGTCTTGTAGGTGAGACACAGATCACCCCTGAGCAATCTGTATGATACTGATTAGAGTGATAGCGATTTAAGCCTGTCTGCATAGGACAGGTGTTGGAGGCCATGGATTCTCTTTGTGAGGTATTTCAGTGGCCTTTCTAGTTGGTGCAGATGCTTGGAGAAGTACATCCCAAATGGGGCATTATACTCAATTATTGGTCTAATGAGGGAGGAGTATTGAGAGGTAATAAAAGAGATGAACTAAGTAAAAGGCTTTTCTGACCACTGCTGCTACATGATGGTCGAATGTGAGTTTATTATCAACCTGAGTGCCCAGGTCATTCACCACAGGTTGTGTGCTTAGGGGGTTGCCGTTGATGTGGTAATCAGTACGGGTCATGTTTTTGCTGAATAGTATGATGATACATTTTTTTGCATTCAGCTTGAGGCCATGATTTTGGCATCAGTCATTAGTTGCTGTAAGAACCTCTTGCAGTATGTTAACATCATTTGGGGAGTCAATGACAGCACCCAACCTACAGTTGTCGGCAAACTTGGTCAGCCACAGGCCTTTTGTCTTCACCTGTACCTCCGAGAAATAGATGCCAAACAGTAGGGGTCCCAGGACAGATCCCCGGGGAACTCCATTAGTTACAGGTCTGCTATCGGAGGTGCAGGTGCCTATTTTGACTTTGAGGGTCCTGTCATGAGCCAGTTGGCCACCTACCTGATGAGATAGGGATTTACGCCAAGTTGTATTAGCTTTTTGATGATGCCCGAGTGGTGGATTGTGTCAAAGGCCTTGGCCAAGTCAAGGTAACCTGTATGTACTGACTTTCCCTCATCCAGGGCCTTGGTGGCAGTCTCAAAGAAGTCGACCAGGTACAAAAGGCAAGATCTGCACTTGAGGAATCCTAACTGGGTGGGTCAAGTGCTTGGAGATTGCCTATATCCTTGTTTATGAGATCCATAATAATATGCTCCATGGCTTTACAGATCAGACTTGTCATGCTAATGGGACAATAGTTTCCAGGGTCAGCAGTGGCACCACCCTTGTGCAAGGGGATGACAATAGCGGTTCTCCACTCTGCTGGAATGAAGCCAGTACTTAGGCTATGGTTGAATAGGGTGCTCAATGGCGAAGCCAGTTCTTGCTGGAGATGGTGCAGAATACATCCTGGGATACTATCAGGTCCCATGGAAGCTGTGTTTTTTGCCTTGGATAGGGCCTGTAACACTTGATCTATGGAGATGTGAGGTGTGGGACAAGTATCGGAGATGATGAAAGGGTCTTTGGGGGGGACAGGGGGTGAAGTTTGTGCTGAACCTATCTGATAGCAGATTGGCTAAGTCAACAGGATCAGTGTATGTGAAACTGTTAAGTACTAATTTGGAAGAAACTTGGGCTTTGCCACAGAGGTTCCTGATGTAACTGAAGAAGACTTTATGGTATCCCTTTGTTATGGAGGCTAGTTTTGATTCATAATTGACCTTGGAGGTTTTCACTATTGATCTAATTTGCTTGTTGAGGCTAAGGAGGGAGTTCTTCCAATTTGGAATTTGTTCCCTTTTACCCTTGAACAACAGTTTCTTCCTTTTGTTGTAAAGCTTGTTGATAGAGGATGTCCACCAAACAGGTTTATGTTTCCTTTTGGAGCAGGGTTTAGTTCTATTGGCTATGGCTGAGTCCATGCAGTTGTACAGGTGCTTATAAACTGCATTGGCGTACTGTTCAGCATAGTTGTCTGCATCCTCTGGGGGGGCGGTGGTGTGAAGATACAGATATCTTCCCTTAGGAGGTTGTCAGCTTTTGAGAAGATTTTTAGCTTGATTTCAGCTGGAGGGGGGTTGGGAGGGATAGAAATTTCAAATGAGACAGTCCGATGATCTGATCTAACCAGGGAAGGACATACTATGGGAGTGGTGCAGCGGTCATCCATGTTGGTAAGAACCAAGTCCAGAATATTATCTCCCCTTGTGGTGAGTTGAGCTGGTCTAGTGCATTAGAACTGATGAAGTCGAGGCATCATTGAGTAGTGCAAGAATAGTTCACCCAGTCTACGGTGGGGTAGTTGAAGTCACCAAGGATCAGGGTGTTAGGGGGTACCTCGATGTAGTCTAGTAGATCCAGGTAAGAGATAAATATAAAACACTTGTCTATTATGCAATAAGTATTTTGTGCTTTATTCCATATGTATTAATACAAACCAACAATATAATAAAGTATAAAAAATACAGGAATAATGAAAAGTACATATAGAGCAATAAATTGTACACATAATTTCTAAAATAGTAGTATGAAATGTATCTCTGACAACAAATACACCATAAGATCCAGGGTAAATACTCCACATATTTCTTTTTTTTGGCAGCCTGATGGCACAGATGAGGTATTTCGGTCTGATTTCCTGTGTGCCAAGTTTTAAGATGGTGTAGTAGCCCTCTTGTCAACTAGGCTGAAGAAGGACCTAAACAGCCTATAACCAGTCTTCCTCCCCCTTAGCAAGAGTAAGGAGAGGTGAGTTATGGGTGGTAAAGTTTAATATCCTTGAGCTGGTGGCCAGAAGTCTAACAGGAGGCATGCAAAAAATGGACAGTTGTATAAAGATGCCCACAGTAGGACATGTGCATACTTCTTGAATTTATATCACTGAAAAAGGGATGCAAAGGGCAGGGAGAATAGAGGGTGGTGCAAAAAGAAGGAGTAACATTTCTTAATTTGCCAAGCAGTTTCATCCATGTTCTGGACAGATACATACATTTTTAAATATCTTCAGACTTTCCATACATGCACTTCAGAAATGTAGTTGGTCAAATGTATATCCTTCAAGCTACTCATAATGATGCTGTTTGCCACCTTAAAAAGTCTTATCTTTTCTTTTAAATTTAATCGTGAGCCTTGCAATGACCACAACAATGACATCCATGCAGCCTAGTGACATTGAATATATCTCTGCTGTCACTGGAAGCAAAAACCCCTCTAAGAGATTACAATTTCTTATTCTTATAGTGTAAGTAAAACTGATCCAGTCAGTTTAATATTAATGCTAACACTTGCACAATTCCTTAAGTAGACACCCTGAATATTTAGTAAAAGTTATGGTACAATCTAGGTTTCTCCAAACACTAGCTTTATTTTTATGCAGCACAGAAATATTTACCTCTCAGCGGATGAAAGACCTCCAGTGTATCACTTTTTTATGGGTCTATATTACGTAATCGAAAACCTGTATCATCGAACACCACAACACCAACACACATAGCCCAAAACGCAAATACGCCAAACCTCCTAAACCGTGAATTTTGAAATCTCGAACCATCATAGTCGGCCAACACCACTGCACGCTACATACTACATACCCAAACATAATAAATAAAACACATACATACTCTAACCAAACCCTGCTTCTAACCCTATACTAAACCTTACATACATTACTATCTATGCACTTACCTTAACCCGCACCCTAACCCTAAGGTCCGTAACTATCACACACTTACCTTACGGAGGTATACCGCAGACGGGCCAACCATGACACTTCATGTTTCACGGTTTTGAACATTCGTTACCATAGTTTGCGCTACATGTGTCGGTCTTCTGGTGTTCGCTGAAACGGGATTTCGATCTCGTAATATAGACCCACTTTTTACATTACCATTGATGTAGCCATTTCAACGAAAAATTAGTCTGACCTTTAGTTAGTACATTATTAATACAAATCTTCCTGATGGTCATAAAATGTAAGCTGATAACAGTACTGCACCTAGGGTGAGCATGACAAGCTCAAGTCAATGTCAGTCCAAAAAGACATTGCATTCTATAACAAACAGGCCATGAGTAATGGCCCATTTGTTCTACATTTTTTTGTATAAGAACTTCCAAAAAGGAAATTCGTAACAAACCAGCACTACATTTGCTTTAGATCAGAGTTACAAGTCTCAATTCACCATGTTAACGTCATTCATTCATTTATTTATTTATTCAAGATTTTGGTCTGGGTAGTAGGCTCATCTGTACTGGACCTATTTCACCTACAGCTCAAGAAGTACAGCAATTTGGAAAAAGAGGAAAAAACAGAGTAGGCAGTGAAACAGTTTCAATAATACAAGAATATGTGAACAGTAAATAAGCTTAGCAGCAATTCAATATATAAATGTATGCATGTCTGATGAGTCTGTGCAGTAGCATAGAGAGAAGTTGTAGAGAGAAATATAGAACAAGGGTGGTGATACTGGGAGGAGGATGGTTATATACGTTTTTGTCGGATGGTTGAAGCAAAAGCAAATTCATCTTGGCAAGTGATAAATCAGTGACATGGAAACTGACTGTATAATTTTAGGTGAGAGCAACACTTTAGGTAGTGAAACTCCAAACCTATTTTCCTTCTTGACCTGCCTCTATGCCATCCATGAATGAAGGCCTGGCTTTAAACCAGGAAACCTGGGTTTGAGAAGCGGCCCTGGACACACTGAAGAAGCTGCCCCGGGAGTAGGAATGAATGGCTCAAGTGTAGGCTGATCTGCTCAAGGAGGGAGGATGTATTTTCTGCTTGGCTACAGAGCTAAGTGAAGGCTAGGCATAAAAAAGAAAAAGAATAATAATTTTCCTTCTTTAAAAAACATGCACATACGAAACAATGCACAGTCAAGTGTTGCCCTTCTCCAACATGGCTGGTGTCTCTATGCCTTGTCGAGAATAAAGCAGAAGAGGTTCTATCTGGATAATTATAGCTCCCCAACACTGAATTCCTTAGTCCCTGTTATTCATAGCAAATCACTCACATTGTGTTGTTTGTGTGCATCAGCAAGGATTTCCTTTATTTGACTTATTTGTCTTTTCTCTGTGGCTGTGTAAGCATAAAGTTGGTATCTACAAATTCAAGGGTGTGTGTGAGGTTTGTGAGGCTGAAGGGCTGATCCCCTGAAAAAAAAAAAAAAAAACACTTTTTTTGCAAATCTTTGCATTTACTACTTTACTACCTGACAACCACCACCAGACTGTCTCTTTGTCAAACACCTCATCTGTTCCCATCATCAAGATAAAGCTAAAATCATCCAGGTTGCCTCCGTGGGTAGTTTGGGCATTTTCTTTCTTCCCTATCCCCATTCTTACATGCACCTCATCATGCAGCAATGAGAGGCTTGAAATGAGCTGAGTCCCCCTCACTTTTGCAAATGGCATTTCCTTCAAACAGCACCCTGCCCTTTCCCCTACAGTATATGTGCAGTGGACTCTCCAGTCTCCACAAGGGAGATCCCATTGCCCCGTGTGTTTCTGGTTGTACTCAAACTCCCCCCACCCCCCTAGAAAAATGAGTGGCCATGCCTCTTCACTCCTTCTTCTCATTCCTACTTGGTGTCTCCAGTGCCAGAGCTGCTAATAAAACCCTGGTTGCCTGGGTTGCAGTCAGGGCACCATCTGCATATGCCATGGAGCCAGGCTTAAAAGAAGCACTTTTTGCAACATTTCATCATGCTGGAGGTTCAATCATTTGTTTTCAACCTGCTGTAAATTCATGAGACATATGTGAAGCGCATCATTCCCAAATCTGTGAAAGTGATTTCTTCATATTTGAAAGAATTTTGTTTTACTGAAAATTTAATGGCTTATCAACTTCAAACATTTAACCTTACAGAAGCAAAACAAATTTTAGTTGGCACCATCCAAAAATTAAAAAAAAAAATCACTAAAGCCAATCACCACCCTTTGGTGGCACACCAATGAAAACAACCAATTCCTTCAAATACCTCAGTTGTGGATTGACCAATCACTAACATTCAATACCCATACAGAAAAACTGAGGGCAGAAGTTAACTCACTTTTCTTTTAGGCCAGGAAAATCTCATTCTATGTATCCACACCTGACTGGGTAACTACAGGCAAAGAAATCCTTCAGGCCCAACTTCAACATGGACTTCACATAATAGCCACATTATGTAAGAAAAAACTTCCCCACACTACAGACCATCGAAAACAAAAGACATCACATCATCACTAGCTCACCTACTAATCAGCACCACTATGTCAACCTCAAAACAGCCAAATGGCTCCCAGTGCAGCACAGAGTAGACTTGCTACTTGGCTCTCTCATCTTCAAACTTCTCCCACCACCAGTTTCCAAAATATATAGTAAACACATACACTACAACCTCAGATGCTTCTCCCAAACAGCACCCCCCACTCCAATGCCCAGAAAACAGGCTACAATACACCAACTGCGTTCTTCATCCTTGCTCTTAAAATAAGAGACTCCCTCCCCAAGCCACCTAGAGAAATATACTCCCCCCTTCCCCAACATCGGGGCTAAACTTAAACATTTCCTCCACATCAAACCAAAAATGCAGTAGCGTACACTTACCATAAATGTAGATATTCAAGTATATTCACTGTTGCAGTCATCACACTTGGGTTATCTGCCTGCAGGTAGCCCTCAGTCGGCCCGAATACCAGAGTCTTGGGATTTCTGTGTCGGATGCTGTCGCCTCTTCTATGACATCAGGTCGTTAGGTTATAAAACATGCAGCTGACGCCATTACATCAGTTTTTCTTGCCCCACATGTCATGAGCCCACAAAATAGGAAGCTATTAAATGGTGTGGAACACCTCCAGTAAAATGTAAACACCCCTTGCCATAAAAAATGGCCATAAAGAGGATAGGTAGAAAAAGCCAGGGGGCTGGAGGGAGAGAAACCACGACTGCAACAGTGAATACACTCGAATTTCTACATTTATGGTAAGTGTACACAACTGTACTATGTTTTTCGTGTTCCACTGTTGCAGTCATCACACTTGGGTTGATTTCCAAAGCTGAGGAAGTGTGGAGGCAGTCAAGAAGTGTTAGGGCTGGCTAGCAGGCCTTGTAAGACTGCTGTAGCAAATCCAGCTCTAGATTTAGAAAAAAATAGGTAAGTGGTAATTCTTGGTAAAGGTGTGTACAGAACTCCAGGTTGCAGCTTCCAGGATGTCCCTAGTAGGGACTCCCCTGAGAAATGCTGTAGAGGTTGAAGTACCTCTAGTGGAATGACTTCTGATCCCCTGAGGGGTAGGTTTTCCATGGTGCTTTTAGCAGAAATGGATGCAGTGTGCTATCCATTTGGAAATGGTTTACTTCGAAAGGGCCTTGCCCTCTGCCCCTGTAGCAAAGCTGACTAGCAGCTGGTCAGATTTTCTGAAAGGCTTAGTCCTGTCAAGGTAGAACCTGAGCTGTCTGTGCACGTCCAAGGAGTGCAAGATCCTTTCCCCTTTATTCTGAGGATTATGGAAAAGGGTTGGCAAATGGATGGATTGGTTTAAACCCACACTGGATACAACCTTGTGCATAAAGGATGGGTTAGTCCTGAGGGAAACCCTGTCAGCATGGAAAATAATAAAGGGCTCCACCGCCATTAGTGCCTGTAACTCAGACACACTTCTTGCTGAAGTAATAGCTAGAAGTAAGGCTGTTTTCCAAGAGAGGAATTTTAACTCTGCTGAACCAGCAGGTTCAAAAGGGGGAAGTGTGAGCTTCTCCAGTAAAAAGTTAAGGTCCCAGGCCGGGGTGGGAGCTCTCCTAGGGGGCCTTAAATTGTTAGCTCCTCTCAGAAACTGTTTGATGAGAGGATGAGAAAAGAGAGGTGTCTCAGTATTATAATGAGCTGAGATGGCAGAGGCATGAATCTTAATGAATGAGAAGGATAGGCCTCTATGGAGCAGCTCTGCTAGGTAAAAAAAGGATTGGAGGTAATGTGGGCACAGCTGTATCCTTTCCTTGAGACTGACTCCAAGAACAATATCTTTTCCACTTTTCAGCATAGGATTTCCTAGTACTAGGCCTTCTGGCCTCAAGGATGACGTCCAGCACCTGTTTGCTTTGGGATGCTGGTGGTGTATTCTGGGGATAAGCCAGGCTGCAGGGTTTGCAGCTGAGGATGCAAAAGCTGTCCCTCCTGCTGAGACAGCAGGAAAGGTGTCTGATGTAGGTGCCCGGGTGGCACTGCTGTCAGACTGTGTAGGAGTGGGTACCAGTGCTGGCGTGGCCAGTCTGGTGCAGTAAGGATTGCCCTTGGCCTGTCCTGTTAGATCTTGAGTAGTACTTTTGAGAGGAGGGGCAGAGGAGGAAATGCATAAATTGAGAGGTTTCCCCATGTAAAGGATAGGGCATCCACCTTGGCTGTGAGGGTTCCTAGTGCAAAATTTGCTCAATTGGTAGTTTTGGGGGGAGGCACCTCTAGGCTAGACGTCTGAATGAGTTGGGTTCCAGTTTCCACTCGTGACAGCCCAGTAGATTTCTGCTTAAGTCGTCTGCCAGTGAATTTTGCTTGCCTGGCAGGAATTGAGCTTGTAGGTGCACTTGGTTGCTCAAGGCTATGTTCCACAGGGCCATAGCTAACTGCAAAGTGTGTAAGAATGAGTTCCCCCCTGCTTGTTTATGTACCACATAAAGTACAGTTGTATACACTTACCATAAATGTAGATGTTCGAGTGTATTCACTGTTGCAGTCATCACATTTGGGTTATCTGCTTGCAATAGCTCTCAGTC
Source organism: Protopterus annectens (assembly GCF_019279795.1). Classification (NCBI taxonomy): domain Eukaryota; kingdom Metazoa; phylum Chordata; order Ceratodontiformes; family Protopteridae; genus Protopterus; species Protopterus annectens. The sequence goes on along the minus strand of NC_056742.1, from coordinate 122,328,080 downwards.
GGCCTGATTATCAAAGTCTTGGGTCCTGCGTCGGTTGTTGTCTCATCTTCCGTGACGTCAGGTAGTCAGGGGTATAAAGCATGCAGCCAATGCCATTACATCAGTTTTTCTTGCCCCAGATGTCAGGTGCCCTCCAGAAGGGAAGCAATTAAATATTTGGTTGACAGCTCATTTGATCAACAACCAGTATTCAAGGCACTTAACAGGGATTTGCCCCCCTCCCCAATGTTGTGCGACCCTGGAGTTGGTATATATAGTTAGGGGGGTGTGGGGGGCACAGCCCCCCACCTATTTCCGTTTAAAACATGAAAATACAACAAAACTACACATTTTAAAGAAAATAGGAGAGTAGAGTTATAGCCAAAAGAAGTCAGGGGGCTGGAGGGAGGGTAACCAGGACTGCAACAGTGAATACACTCAAGCATCTACATTTATGGTAAGTGCACACAATTGTACTATGTTCTTCATGTTTCACTGTTGCAGTCATCACATTTGGGTAGATTCCCAAAGCTAAGGATGGGAGGAGGACTTTAGATAGAATTAGGACCAGCTATAAGGCTGCAGTGGCAAAGCCAGCTCTGGATTTAGAGAAAATTGGCAAATGGTAATGCTTGGCGAAACTATGTACAGAACTCCAGGTAGCAGCTTCTAGGATATCTCTGGTAGGGATGTCTCTGAGAAAGGCTGTAGAGGTAGATGCAGCCCTGTTTGAATGGGGTCTAATCCACTGTGGGATAGGTTTTCCATGGTGCTTATAGCAGAAATGAATGCAATGGCCAATCCATTTAGAAATGGTTTGCTTTGAAATAGCCTTCCTCTCTGCCCCTGAAGCAAATGCCACCAGCAGTTGTTCAGATTTCCTTTGAGGTTTAGTCCTGTCCAAGTAAAATCTAAGTTGTCTATGCACATCTAAGGAGTGCAGTATCTGTTCCCCTTTGTTCTGTGGATTGAAAAGAAGGTTGGCAAATGAATGGATTGATTAAGAGCCACACTGGATACCATCTTGGGCATGAAACAGGGATTGATCCTGAGGGACACCCTGTCCGCGTGAAAGATTATGAAAGGCTCCACTGCCATAAAGGCCTGTAATTCAGATACCCTTCTTGCTGAAGTGATTGCTAAAAGGAAAGCTGTTTTCCAAGAAAGGAATTTTAACTCTGCACTTGCAGCAGGCTCAAAAGGAGGAAGAGTGAGATTTTTCCAATACAAAGTTAAGGTTCCAGGCTGGAGTTAGGGCTCTCCTGGATGGTCTTAAGTTTTTGGCCCCTCTGAGGAACTGATTGAGCACTGGGTGAGAAAAGAGGGGTGGTTTTGTGTTGTAATGAGCTGAAATGGCTGAAGCATGAATTTTGATGGAGGAAAAGGAAAGGCCCTTGTGAAGCATCTCAGTTAAATATTGAAGAATCTGAGGTAAATTAGGCGCTGCTGTGGCCATCCCTTGAGTTTGGTTCCAGGCACAGAATCTTTTCCATTTTTCAGCATAAGATTTTCTAGTACTAGGCCTCCTTGCCTCCAAAATGACATCCAGCACTTGTTTACTGAGGGATGGTAATGGAGAGATTAGGTGATTAGCCAGGCTGCCAGGTTCAGGGTTTGAAGCTGAGGGTGTAGAATCTGGCTGCCCTGCTGTGACAGCAAGGTAGGGGTCTGAGGAAGGTGCCAAGGGGCTAGCAGTGACACACTACGCAAGAGGGGGTACCAGTGTTGGCATGGCCAGTCTGGTGCAATCAGTATCATCCTTGGTTTGTCCTGTTTGATCTTTAGTAGTACCTTGGAGAGGAGAGGCAGAGAAGGAAAGGCATAAACTGATAGATTTTTTCCAGCTGAAGGACAGAGAATCCACTTTCCAAGCTTGTTTGTGGGGAGTCCTTGTGCAGAATGTGTATAATTGGTAGTTCTGGGGGGGGGGCAAACAGGTCTATATCTGGGCTCCCCCATTTGTTTATCAACATGTTGTAAGTCTTTGGTTCCAGTTTCCACTCGTGTGGGTCCATGAGATTTCTGCTTAGTTCGTCTGCCAGTGTATTTAGTTTTCCTGGCAGGAATTGAGCCTGTAGATGCACTTGGTAATGCAAGGCTGTGTTCCACAGCGCCATGGCTAGTCTGCAGAGGGGGTAAGAATGGGTACCCTCCCAGCTTGTTTATGTACCACATAACAGTGGTGTTGTCTGTCTTTATCATTAACTGTCCTGGAAGAATGTGGTCCTTGAAGGCTGTCAGAGCATTCTGTACAGCTAACATTTCTTTTTGATTGATATGCAGGTGCAATTGACCTGGGTTCCATTTGCCATGAATGCACTTCCTGCCAGGTGAGCCTCCCATGCATAGTCTGATGCGTCTGTTGTTAGGGTTTGGGCGGCAGGGGGTAGAGTGAATGGTAGTCCCTTGTTTTGGTGGCAGGCCGCTGCCCACCAAAGGAATTCTAACCGTAGGCAAGGTATGATAGGAATCATTGCTTCTAGATCCTGAGAATGTTGACACTGTAGGCTTTTTAGATACCATTGCAGTTTCCTCATATGCAGTCTTGCATATGGAATTAGTAGAATGCAGGAGGCCATGAACCCCAAGCATTATTTGCTTTGCAGATAGCAGGGTTTTTGTGGCCACTAGTTTGAAGTAAGTTGTCAAATTAATTTGTTTCTCTGGTGTGAGGTAAGCCATCTCGGAAGTTGTGTTCAAGCTTGCTCCTAGGAATGTAATTTGTTGACAAGGTACCAGATGTGATTTCTTTTCGTTTATGGTGTACCCCAGACAAGTTAGCTCCTTTTGTACAAATGCCAGATGATTCAAAAGTATGTCCTGGCTTTCTGTCTGAATTAGACAATCATCCAGGTATGGGTATATTTGAATATTTCTTTGCCTGCAAAATGCAATGACTGGAGCTAGGCACTTTGTGAATACCCTAGGTGCAGTAGATAAGCCAAAGGGCAGTGCAGAGAACTGATAGTGCATGTAGCCTGCTTTGAAGCTTAGGTATCTTCTGCAAGATTCCCTGATTGGGATGTGCAGGTAGGCTTCTTTTAAATCCAGTGTTGCCAACCAGGCATCTTTGCCTAGCATAGGAAGCAACTGGTGAAGAGTTAGCATCTTGAATTTTGAAATCACCAAAAAGGTGTTTAAGATAGAAAGGTCCAGGATAGGATGAAAGGAGTTGTTTTTTTCTGGGTACCAGGAAAAGCCTCGAGTAAAAACCTTGTCTCTTTTCTCTTCTGGTACAGTTTGAATAGCCTTTATGATTAAGAGAGAGAGCACTTGCTTTTGAGCCTCTGTCCACTGATTTGGGGGTAGATCTGGCCAACCGTTTGGGGTTGGTAATGTGTGGAAGTGAAATATGTATCCTTGGGAAACTATATTTAAAACCCATTTGTCCTGGGTAATGAGTTCCCAGTTTTTTGCCTGCAGAGCAATCTTTCCCCCTAAAGGAGCAGTCAGTTGAGAAGTGCTTGGAAGTTTTAAAGTTCAGTCGTTGAGACAGTTTACTACAGGGAGGAGTCTTACTACCCCCTGATTTGGAAGTGGGAGCCCCCTACTGCTTAGTCCTGTGCGTAACCTGGGACTGAAGCCTGGGTGTTCTGTTGGTTCTGGGTTTGGACTGAGAAGGCCTGGAAGCGGCAGGAAAAGACCAATTCTTATAGGGCCAATGCCTACTAAATCTGGGAGGCTGTACTTGTAGGAAATCTTTAACAGTTTGCATAGATTTAGCTTTTTCCTCCATCTTTTTAAGAACTTCTGCTTTGATGCCAAACAGGCGGTCCTGATTTAAGGGAGCATCCAACAATTTAGCTTTAACATGATCTGGCAAAGATTGCTCCTTAAGCCAAGCATGCCTTCTAAATACAGACCCAGTGACAGCAGCCCTGCAAGATGCTTCTAGTGAATCAAAACCACATTGCAAAGTATGCTTTCCAACCTATTCAGCAGAATGCAGTAAATTCTGTAAATCCTTATTTTCAGCACAGTCAGGAATCAACATAATTTTCTGTTTAAGCAATCCAATAATATGCTGCTGATACATTAACATATGAAACTGGCAGTTTAAGGCCCTAATGGCCAAAGTTGCAGAAGTGTATAGTCTCTTACCCCATCTATCCAGCACCCTGGAGTCTCTATCAGAGGGGGTAGGATTTTTGGCAGGAGTAGCCTTAATGCCATTGGGTCCCTGTGAAATGGTCTCAGGATCCGTAGTAGGATTTTTAAAAAGGAACTTATGAGAGTCAAGGTTTTCTGGGAGCAGGCGGTAAAGAGTCAGGGGCCAAGCTAGGTTCTGAAAAGGCATCATCAACAATGTTTAGTACAGGAGGGATAGCTAAAGGCCTGTGTTGAGGCAGGAGTAAGAAATCCCTATGCCTCTTTTTAGAATCAGAGTAATCCTGGCTTTCACAGTGGAAGTGCTCCCTAAGACTATGCAGGGTTTCACCAAAAGAGAAATCCTCTGGGGGGGGGGGGGGCAGAGGGAATACAGTCCTCTGCATCAGAATCCTCATAGGTAGATAAGGGTAAATTCTAGTCATCAGAGGAAACAGAAATTTTAGAATCCTGGTCAGAAGTATCATAAGCAAATTCAGTCCAAGGTCTCTCAGAGGGGGGAAGGTTGGCTTCCCCTGATTAAAGTAATAAGGTCTTCAGCCATTCTTATCATTTGCTTTTTAGGCATAGAGGTCTGACCATGCGGTCTGGGCGTCAGTTTTCTAGGAATAGTTTGAGTTTTAGGCCTTGAAGAAGAAGATGGCATTGGTTTAATATGCAAGTCGGTAGGACTGAATACACCCTCAGAAGCCAGTGCCTGCACAGCGGCTCCAGACCCATCCAAGGTAGAGACATCTGCAGGTTCCACAGTCGAAGCATTTTGCGGCATACCGGACTCCGAATGGGTCTCAGTAGAGGCCTGCAAATCTGAAGTGGCAGGTATCAGGGGCTGCTAAAGTGCCTCACTGAGTACCGGCGAACTAGCAACTGGCTTAGGAGAAGCATCGTCGGCAGCTTTGGACCTAGGCAGCCTGTCTCTGTCTTTATCTTTGCTTTTTTTCAGAATTTCTTTAGTCAGATGGCTAACTGAAGACATATCTGGATAATTGAACCGAGTACCAAAATATTTAGAAGCATAAATATACCGACGACAAATAGTTCTTTGCTTAAATAAGGCACAAAACCGACAGCGAGGTACGTCGTGGTCAGGGTCTAGGCAGGGAATACAGTACAAATGAAAATCTTTATGAGGTATTTGTTTTCCACAAGAAATACAATTATTGACTTTTACTGACATAGGTTTAGAGCAAGAAAAAAGTTTCCCCAACGGGGTACTTAGCTTTAGTTGAAGACTTTGGTTCTGAAACTCAAAAACGAAAATTTCAGGAGTCGGCCGACCGGCACTTGTGAACTGCTTCTGCTTCAGGCACCGCACGGCAAGAAAGACTGATGTAATGGTGTCGGCTGCATGCTTTATACCCCTGACTACCTGACGTCACAGAAGATGAGACAGCAACTGACACAGGATCCAAGGCTTTGATAATCAGGCCAACTGAGGGCAACTGCAAGCAGATAACCCAAATGTGATGACTGCAACAGTGAAACACGAAGAACATCTGTGGTGTTGTCTGTCTTTATCAGGAACTGTCCTGGAAGAATAAGGTATTTGAAGGCTGTCAGAGCATTCTGTACAGATAGCATCTCTTTTTGATTGATATGCAGGGGAATTTGTTCTGGGCTCCATTTGCCTTGAATGCATTTGCCTGTCATGGGAGCCCCTCATGCATAGTCTGATGCGTCTGTTGTCAGGGTTTGGGCAGTGAGGGGTTGAGTGAAAGGAAGTCCCTTGTTGTGGTTGCATGCATCTGCCCAGCAAAGGAACTCTGCCCTTAGACAAGGTATGATAGGAATCACTGTTTCCAGGTCGTGAGAATGTTGACACCAGAGACTTTTTAAGTACCACTGAAGTTTCCTCATATGCAGTATTGCACATGGAATTAGCAGAATGCATGAGGCTATGAGCCCTAGGGCTTGCAGTATTTTCCTTGCAGATAGCTGGGTTTTAGTGGCCATTAGATTGAAATAGTTTGTCAAATGGACCTGCTTTTCTGGAGTGAGGAATGCCATCTGGGAAGTTGTGTTCAAGCTTGCTCCCAGGAATACAATTTGCTGGCTGGGAACCAGTTGTGATTTCTTTTCATTGATGGTGTATCCCAGTGAAGTTTGAAGTCTTTTTACAAATGCCAAGTGCTGAAGTAGCAATTCCTGACTATCCGCCTGAATCAGGCAATCGTCCAAGTATGGGTAAATTTGAATATTTCTCTGCCTGCAGTATGCAATAGCTGGGGCCAGGCACTTTGTGAATACTCTGGGCGCAGTAGATAAGCCAAAGGAAAGTGCAGAGAACTGATAGGGCATAGAGCCTGCCCTGAAATGTAGATATTTCCTGCAAGACTCCCTTATGGGGATGTGCAGATAAGCTTCTTTTAAGTCTAGGGTGACTAACCAGGCATCCTTGGCTAGCATAGGAAGAAGCTGTTGCAGTGTAAGCATTTTGAATTTTGGGACCACCATAAAGGTGTTCAGAATTGATAGATCTAGGATAGGGCGCCAAGAGCTCTCTTTTCTGGGCACCAGGAACAGTCTGGAGTAGAAACCCTGTCCCCTTTGTTCTACTGGAAAAGGGTGAATAGCCCTGATATGGAGAAGGGAAAGTACTTGCTTTTGAGCCTCTGCCCACTGGTTTGCAGGAAGGTCTGGCAACCCGCTTGGGGTTGGCAGTGAGTGGAAGTAGAATCTGTATGCCTGGGATACAATGTTTAGAACCCATCGATCCTGAGTACCGGACATACAGATTTTTACATGAAGGGCGAGTTTTCCTCCTAGGGGTGCAAGTATTTGGGCATGGCTGGGAAGGATAATTGGAAAGTTATTGTGAACTCCTTCCATAAGGGTGTGGCTTACCAATCCCTGCTTTTGAGGTGGGAACACTCCATTGTTTAGATCTCTGCAAACCCTGGGACTGTATTCTTGGGGGCGTTTCCCCTGGGTTTGGACTGAGAAGGCCTCGGAGGGACTGGAAAGGACCAGCTTTTTGAAAGCCAATGCCTACTGAATCTAGGTGGCTGCACCTGTAAGAAATATTTGACAGTTTGCATAGATTTAGCTGTATCTTCCATCTTTTTAAGAACTTCTTCTGCTTTTGTGCCAAACAAACGATCCTGATTTAATGGAGCATCTAGTAGTTTTGCTTTGACATGGGTCTGGCAAGACTTTTTCCTTCAGCCAAGCATGCCTTCTCAGTACAGACCCAGTGACAGCAGCCCTGCAAAATGCTTCTAAGGCATCAAACCCACACTGCAGAGTACATTTACTAACTTGGTTTGCAGAATGAATTAACTCTTGTAAATCTTTATTTTCTGCACAATCTGGAAGTAACACCATTTTATGTTTAATTAGTTTCATAATATGTTGCTGGTACTTCAACATGTGAAACTGGCAATTCAAAGCCCTGATGGCAAGAGTTGCAGAGGTATATACCTTCTTACCCCATCTGTCTAAAGCTCTCGAATCCCTGTCTGAAGGGAAAGGGATTTAGCTGTAGTAGCCTTAATGCCTTTAGGTCCCTGGGAAATGGTCTCTGGATCCACAGTAGGATTCTTAAAGAGAAATTTGTGAGAGTCAGGTACTCTGTAGTACCTGTCAGGTTTTCTAGGAGCTGGTGGTAAAGTGTCAAGAGTAAGACTGGATTCCATGAAGACATCATGTACAATATCCAGGACAGGGGGTATAGCTAGAGGCCTGTGCTGAGGCAAATCTAAAAATTCCCTGAGTCTCTTTTTGGACTGAGGATAGTCCTGGCATTCCCAGCGGAAATGCTCTCTTAAGGTATGCAAGGTTTCACCAAAAGAAAAATCCTCTGGAGGGGAGGCAGAGGAAATGGATTCCTCTGCATCTGAATCCTCATAGGTAGATAAGGGTATGTCCTGGTAATCAGAAGTGTCAGAGTCATCGGACTCCTGGTCTGTAGAATCAGAAAGAAATTAAATTCTTTACCTTTTAGCAGGAGAAGGCTGGCTTCCTCTAATTAGAGTAATAAGGTCTTCAGCCATTCTAAGCATTTGTTTTTGTGGCATGCAAGCTTGAGCATGCACTTTGGACATCGGTATTCTAGGCGTAGTGCGCACTCTGGGCCTGAGAAACTCAGTAGTTTTAGTTAAAAAAGAAGTTGTCGGTTTAATATGAGTATCGGTAGGTCGGAATACACCCTCAGAAGCCGGTGCCAGCACAGCAGCTCTGGACCCATCCAAGGTAGAGACATCCGCAGGTTCCATAGTTGAAGAAGCATCTCGCATAGTTGAAAAAGCATCTCGTCTCAGCAGAGGCCTGCAAATCTGTAGAAGTGGGCATCAGGGGCTGCAAAGGCGCCTCACTGAGTATTGGCGGACTAGCGACTAGCTTAATGGAAGCATCGTCGGCAGTTTTTGACCTATGCGGTCCGTCTCTGTCTTTGTCTTTGTGCTTTTTCGGAACATCGGTAGTCGGATGGCTTACTGAAGCCATTTCGGACTATGGAGAATGAGAGTGAAAGAATTTAGCTACAAAAATAGCCTGACGACGAATGGTTCGGGCGTTAAACAAGGCACAAAACCGACAGTGAGGGACGTTGTGGTCTGGGCCTAAACAGGTGACGCAGTAAGAATGAAAATCTTTATGAGATATTTGCTTTCCACAGGCAAGACAATTGTTAACTTTTTCTGACATCAGTTAGAGCAAGAAAAAAGAATCCCCAACGGGGTACTTAGCTTTAGAAGACTTCAGGTTTGAAACTCGAAAAACGAAAATTTCAGGTAGTGGCCGACCGGCACTTGCGAACTGCTTCTGCTTAGGGCTCTTTCTCGGCAAGAAAGACTCATGTAATGGCATTGGCTGCATGTTTTATACCCCTGATGACCTGACGTCATGGAAGAGGTGAAAGCATCCGACGCAGAAATCCCAAGACTCTGGTATTCGGGCCGACTGAGAGATACCTGCAGGCAGATAACCCAAGTGTGATAACTGCAACAGTGAAACACAAAGAACATCTGTACTTCCCACACAGTAGGCCACATCACATAGCCTCTCAACCTCTAGCCTTTCTTTATTTCAGCTTCCAACATCTCCTAACTCCCTACCATCTCCAGCCCCAACTGTCATTACCCCACTACATATCCACCATGATATAATCCTGAAATATAATTATGTGAATTGTAAAATGTGCATTTCCCTCATAATTGTTACTACATCTACTAATTGCTACTGTACAGTTTTTGTCACACATTGTTACCTTCATTTCTGCTTTTGATGTGCATAACTTACTCCCTCTCTGTTTTCCTGTTTCTTTCCTTTGTGAATTATTTCACCTGTGCAGTACCTGTAAATGGCCAGTTGTGATCAGTGTACCATATCGGTAAACAAATGTAAAGTAAAATCAAATAAAATAATGGCATCCAGTGCAAATTCCTCATACCTACTTATGTCACAAAACATCAGCAGATTATTTTTAAGAAAGATGGTACTATTCAGTAAATGAAAACTCAAAGATTTGTTCAAGCTTGCTCCCAGGAACCAGTTGTGATTTCTTTTCATTGATGGTGTATCCCAGTGAAGTTTGAAGTCTTTTTACAAATGCCAAGTGCTGAAGTAGCAATTCCTGACTATCCGCCTGAATCAGGCAATCGTCCAAGTATGGGTAAATTTGAATATTTCTCTGCCTGCAGTATGCAATAGCTGGGGCCAGGCACTTTGTGAATACTCTGGGCGCAGTAGATAAGCCAAAGGAAAGTGCAGAGAACTGATAGGCATAGAGCCTGCCCTGAAATGTAGATATTTCCTGCAAGACTCCCTTATGGGGATGTGCAGATAAGCTTCTTTTAAGTCTAGGGTGACTAACCAGGCATCCTTGGCTAGCATAGGAAGAAGCTGTTGCAGTGTAAGCATTTTGAATTTTGGGACCACCATAAAGGTGTTCAGAATTGATAGATCTAGGATAGGGCGCCAAGAGCTCTCTTTTCTGGGCACCAGGAACAGTCTGGAGTAGAAACCCTGTCCCCTTTGTTCTACTGGAAAAGGGTGAATAGCCCTGATATGGAGAAGGGAAAGTACTTGCTTTTGAGCCTCTGCCCACTGGTTTGCAGGAAGGTCTGGCAACCCGCTTGGGGTTGGCAGTGAGTGGAAGTAGAATCTGTATCCCTGGGATACAATGTTTAGAACCCATCGATCCTGAGTACCGGACATACAGATTTTACATGAAGGGCGAGTTTTCCTCCTAGGGTGCAAGTATTTGGGCATGGCTGGGAAGGATAATTGGAAAGTTATTGTGAACTCCTTCCATAAGGGTGTGGCTTACCAATCCCTGCTTTTGAGGTGGGAACACTCCATTGTTTAGATCTCTGCAAACCCTGGGACTGTATTCTTGGGGCGTTTCCCTGGGTTTGGACTGAGAAGGCCTCGGAGGGACTGGAAAGGACCAGCTTTTGAAAGCCAATGCCTACTGAATCTAGGTGGCTGCACCTGTAAGAAATATTTGACAGTTTGCATAGATTTAGCTGTATCTTCCATCTTTTTAAGAACTTCTTCTGCTTTTGTGCCAAACAAACGATCCTGATTTAATGGAGCATCTAGTAGTTTTGCTTTGACATGGGTCTGGCAAGACTTTTTCCTTCAGCCAAGCATGCCTTCTCAGTACAGACCCAGTGACAGCAGCCCTGCAAAATGCTTCTAAGGCATCAAACCCACACTGCAGAGTACATTTACTAACTTGGTTTGCAGAATGAATTAACTCTTGTAAATCTTTATTTTCTGCACAATCTGGAAGTAACACCATTTTATGTTTAATTAGTTTCATAATATGTTGCTGGTACTTCAACATGTGAAACTGGCAATTCAAAGCCCTGATGGCAAGAGTTGCAGAGGTATATACCTTCTTACCCCATCTGTCTAAAGCTCTCGAATCCCTGTCTGAAGGGAAAGGGATTTAGCTGTAGTAGCCTTAATGCCTTTAGGTCCCTGGGAAATGGTCTCTGGATCCACAGTAGGATTCTTAAAGAGAAATTTAGAGAGTCAGGTACTCTGTAGTACCTGTCAGGTTTTCTAGGAGCTGGTGGTAAAGTGTCAAGAGTAAGACTGGATTCCATGAAGACATCATGTACAATATCCAGGACAGGGGGTATAGCTAGAGGCCTGTGCTGAGGCAAATCTAAAAATTCCCTGAGTCTCTTTTTGGACTGAGGATAGTCCTGGCATTCCCAGCGGAAATGCTCTCTTAAGGTATGCAAGGTTTCACCAAAAGAAAAATCCTCTGGAGGGGAGGCAGAGGAAATGGATTCCTCTGCATCTGAATCCTCATAGGTAGATAAGGGTATGTCCTGGTAATCAGAAGTGTCAGAGTCATCGGACTCCTGGTCTGTAGAATCAGAAAGAAATTAAATTCTTTACCTTTTAGCAGGAGAAGGCTGGCTTCCTCTAATTAGAGTAATAAGGTCTTCAGCCATTCTAAGCATTTGTTTTTGTGGCATGCAAGCTTGAGCATGCACTTTGGACATCGGTATTCTAGGCGTAGTGCGCACTCTGGGCCTGAGAAACTCAGTAGTTTTAGTTAAAAAAGAAGTTGTCGGTTTAATATGAGTATCGGTAGGTCGGAATACACCCTCAGAAGCCGGTGCCAGCACAGCAGCTCTGGACCCATCCAAGGTAGAGACATCCGCAGGTTCCATAGTTGAAGAAGCATCTCGCATAGTTGAAAAAGCATCTCGCCACAGCAGAGGCCTGCAAATCTGTAGAAGTGGGCATCAGGGGCTGCAAAGGCGCCTCACTGAGTATTGGCGGACTAGCGACTAGCTTAATGGAAGCATCGTCGGCAGTTTTTGACCTATGCGGTCCGTCTCTGTCTTTGTCTTTGTGCTTTTTCGGAACATCGGTAGTCGGATGGCTTACTGAAGCCATTTCGGACTATGGAGAATGAGAGTGAAAGAATTTAGCTACAAAAATAGCCTGACGACGAATGGTTCGGGCTAAACAAGGCACAAAACCGACAGTGAGGGACGTTGTGGTCTGGGCCTAAACAGGTGACGCAGTAAGAATGAAAATCTTTATGAGATATTTGCTTTCCACAGGCAAGACAATTAACTATTTCTGACATCAGTTAGAGCAAGAAAAAGAAACCCCATGGGGTACTTAGCGTTAGAAGACTTCAGGTTTGAAACTCAACGAAAATTTCATGTAGTGCCCAACCGGACATGCAAACTGCTTCTGCTTCAGGCTCTTTCGGCAAGAAAGACTCATGTAATGGCATTGGCGGCATGTTTTATACCCGTGATGACCTGACGGGATGGAAGAGGTGAAAGCATCCGACGCAGAAATCCCAAGACTCTGGTATTCGGGCCGACTGAGAGATACCTGCAGGCAGATAACCCAAGTGTGATAACTGCAACAGTGAAACACAAAGAACATCTGTACTTCCCACACAGTAGGCCACATCACATAGCCTCTCAACCTCTAGCCTTTCTTTATTTCAGCTTCCAACATCTCCTAACTCCCTACCATCTCCAGCCCCAACTGTCATTACCCCACTACATATCCACCATGATATAATCCTGAAATATAATTATGTGAATTGTAAAATGTGCATTTCCCTCATAATTGTTACTACATCTACTAATTGCTACTGTACAGTTTTTGTCACACATTGTTACCTTCATTTCTGCTTTTGATGTGCATAACTTACTCCCTCTCTGTTTTCCTGTTTCTTTCCTTTGTGAATTATTTCACCTGTGCAGTACCTGTAAATGGCCAGTTGTGATCAGTGTACCATATCGGTAAACAAATGTAAAGTAAAATCAAATAAAATAATGGCATCCAGTGCAAATTCCTCATACCTACTTATGTCACAAAACATCAGCAGATTATTTTTAAGAAAGATGGTACTATTCAGTAAATGAAAACTCAAAGATTTGTTCAGTTACTGAAGCTTTTCCACTCACCATGAGATACTATTTAATGCAGTTTGGCTAAAATATTTCATCTCATATATAAAGTTCTTCGCTTTCAAAAAGTTTGCCTACTCACATGTTATCCCTTATTCTACAAGAAGAAATGAGCAATGAAACAAAACAAGGGAACAACCAAAAAGCTGTAAAATAAGGAGTTTAACTGAACAACATGTATGTAAGTACATGTAATTATCTGGTTTTAGGCGAGGCCAGCTTTAAGCATAGGTGAACTAGGGGCCACCTAGGGCACCGTTCCACTAGGGGATGATTTATGATTTATTTATTTATTTTCTCATTAAAATCCACCTCAGAGCATCTAGAAACCATATGGCTTCTATGTATAATAATATGTGTAATGCAGACACCTAATTTCACTCAGTTATTCCCTCCACAGTTCCTACAATGCAGTCGGTTACAGTTATGGTGTGTTGGAAGGATGTTTGATTTCTTTCTAACTTCAGAATCCCTGCCTAAATACTTCATCCTTAAATTTTCAGGGTCTATGTATTAATTTCCTCTCAAGTGTTTGGCAGTGCTCTGTACAGACTCAGGCACCTTGAGTGACATTTTTCCTATAAAAGCACAATTGCAATTTCTCCAATATCTAGTCACACACAAGACAACTAGTTTGCAGTGACAAGCACTGTCCACATAGTTGCAAACCAGATACTCCTAACAGTGATTGATATTCTTACTCTAACAGTCTAATCAATAAAAAAGGGTCTGTTGCCATGGATATGAACTTTCCTACTGTTTCCGTTACTGGTTTGGTGGATATGAGCATCCTGAGGCAATTTAGAAATTGCCTCATATTTACTGACAATATTTTAATTCTCGAACAAACTGATACAGAATGTGAGAGATGTATTTACACAACATCACTGGAGGCAAAGCTCTCGCATAAAAGTACTCCTAATGTCAATAAGGTTGTCAGTAGTACACATGCTGCACTCATCACACACAATTCAAAGACAGACATATAGACCCACATATACTGAGGCACTTACATGTAACCTTCCTAAACCACAAAGACCTCCTAGACAAAGTACACATAAGAAATACCCTCAGCAGCCTCTTTCAAAATAACACCCACATCAACATATAGAACTACATCTCATGGAGCCTCTACCTCTAAGCCCATAAGGCAAGTCACCACACAATACAACATTCTAGTCATTGGAGACTCCATTGTGAGACACACTGATGCCCCTCTCACCAGGCTGAGTAAGGAGAAAGTTACGGTCATTTGCTTATCAGGGACTTGGATCTGCCACATTACGCAGGCACTCAGGTCATTGGATCACAATTACCAATATGACTCAGTCACAGTTCAAGTGGGAGAAAATAACTTGAGACGTACCTCCCTAGACTATATGAAGAAAGGCATCATAGAGCTCTTGGAATATGTGTATCAGGCTGGTATGACCCTAGCATTGAGCAGCATTTTACCTTCTCCAAGGATGATGCCACAATGCGAACAAAAGATGACTGACTAATAATTGGCTTCATTTCTGGTGTCATTCTAAAGGGGTGCAATATTTGTCAGCATGGAAGGAGATGGTCAACAGACCACACTGCTTTGCCAGGGATGATCTGCACCTCTCCCCTCTAGGCTTTCGAATATTAGATAAAACATTGTCTTCCCCCATAGTGCCTTTTTTAGGCAATGCCAAACTGAAAGTACTTCCAACATAGCAAATCAAAACCAAGAAAATCTGAAGATATTACTGCACAATGCTAGGAGCCTGAATAAAAAAAAATCCACTCACTGGAAGCTCTCTTTACCCTACAGAATGCTGATGTCTGTGCAGTTTCTGAGACGTGGTTTAAAGCCATGGACAGCACACCAACAGTGCAAGGTTATAATGCCTTCCACACATTTAGACCAGCTACTTCATAGGCAGGGACTAAAGATGGAGGTGTTTCTACGTACATCAAAAATAAATATATTTCAAGGCTGGTCAAACAGGACAATGCACTTGAGCTGCTCCATGTTCAAATCATCATAGGTAAAATCCAATACCACTTCTTTGCAAGCTGTAGGTCCCCCTCTATGACCCAGTAAACCCATACAGTGTATTTAAAATTATTAGATACACTAACCATCCAACCCAATACAATATTCATGAGTGACTTTAATTACCCCACTAGTAACTGGGAATCCTATACAACATCAAACGTACATGCACAGAGATTCCTAGATTTTGTAAACACAAACTCCCTGGACCAGATAGTCAATACACCAACCAGGGGTGCAACCATACTGGATCTGGTCCTCACTAATATGGGAGAGTGCTGCACACCCCCTACTGTAATGCCTTCCCTGGTAAGGTCAGACCACAAAATGGTCTCTTTTGAAATAAAAATAAAACCTGGACCCCTAGCTAAACTGGGAATATTCAGGAACTATTCTAAGGCTAACCTCCTGCTATTAAGTGAGAACCTGGTAAAATTTCAAGCCCCTATAAACCCTAAGAACACTTCTGCCTATGCAAAACTGTTCACAGAAACCCTGTACAAGCATGTTAATAGCTGCATACAGGCAGCTATACCCACCAGGAAAAAGTACAGAACTAACTCAAAATAACAAGCCACCCTGGTGGAATCACAAAATCATTCGGATGTATAACAGAAGGAAGAAAATCATGGCAAAAATTATGAGGTGCAGCACCCAGCAAGATAAAAACACTCTCATTAAACTAAACAAACAACTCATAATACAAATAAAGTCTACCAAAGCCAAATTTGAAGTAAGTTTGGCCTCCCAGGCCAAGGACAACCACAAAGCATTCTTTAGCTATATCCACAACCACAAAGGCAATACACAACTGTGTGCAGAGCTCATTGTAAATGGAGCCACCTATACTGAGCCAGAGGATACAGCAAACATCCTGACTGATAACTTCAGCTCCAGCTTTACTCCTCTCTCCCCCTCAACCTTCCCTCAGGAAATATCATGAAATATAATTCCCCCTACTGTCACTAGGGAACAAGTCCTTAATGCTCTCTCTACGACAAACAACACTGAATCAATGGGCCCAAACAATATCCCAAGAAGCCTTCTAAATAGCATGAAAAATGACCTATCAGGGCCTCTGGAATTACTGTTTAACTATACCCACCAAACAGGTTTCATGCCTCATGAATGGAGAAAGGCAACAGTCATCCCTCTGCACAAAGGTGGGCCATCTACAGACCCTGGAAACTACAGACCCATAAGTCTCACTAGTCTTATATTTAAAGCCTTGGAAAGAATTATCATGGAGATGATCAATAAAGACATAGTAAACCTCCAGACACTGGACCCAACCCAGTTTGGTTTCATCAAGGGCAGATCATGCCTACTCAACCTGGTGGACTTCTTTGAGAAGGTCACCAAAGCACTGGATGAGGGCAAAATCGTTCACACTGACTACCTTGGCCTGGCCAAGGCATTTAACACAATATCCCACCCGGGCATTGTTGACAAACTCAAGAGGTTAGGTAAAAACCTGTACATCACCCAGTGGATAGCCAACTGGCTCACAGACAGGATCCAGGAAGTTAGAATTGGGGTGTCCACCTCTACAAAGAGGGCAGTCACAAGTGGTGTCCCTCAGGGATCAGTCCTTGGACCGCTCCTTTTTGGCATTTACTTCCCAGAAGTCAAGGCCAATGTCAGTGGTCTCTGGCTGATTAAATTTGCAGATGATTGCAAATTAGAAGCTGTCATTGAATCTCACACTGAAACAAATGTTCTCCAGGAAGGGCTGACACACACAAACAACTGGTGTCAGAGTCATGGACTAAAACTAAATGCCAAGAAATGTATAATAGTATCCTTTGGGAAGTTATCCACCCCTGGTAACTATCATATTGACAACACACCCCTTAGAGTTGACCCAGTAGTCAGGGACTTAGGGACACACATAGATAGTAATCTAGCCTTTGATCATCATGTGTCTACAGTGGCGAGGAAATCATTCCATGTTGCACAACTTATAAACAAAGGTATGGCATCTAAATCCATGGAAGCCACTGTTCCACTGTATTCGGCATTCATCAGACCTCTCATTGAGTACAATGTCCCCTTTTGTACGTACCTAACTAGGCATATCCAACAACTGGAACATCCACAGAGGTTCCTCACTAAAAGAATACAGGGCGTAAGGAATATGTCCTCTGCAGACCACCTCAAGGCCCTATCCCTGTATTCTGTCTCATACAGGCTTTTGAGTGGAGATCTATGCCTGGCATACTGGGTATTGTCAGACCCCACTCTGATGGACCTCCTTCATATCAACAAAATAAACAGTACCAGAATTACCTATTCTAAAGACTTAAATCTTGCCTGTGATATAAAGAGAGAAATCTGGAGAGATAGGTATGTATCCCAGAGACTACCCAGTCTATGGAACAGGCTCCCCATCCACGTGAAGCAGAGTTCCTCCATAATCCAATTCAAGTGCAACTTGGGCAACTGGATGGGAAACTGGAAAGTCATCCCTGGTTTGGTATCTATGTCTCTGATGCAAACAGGTAACCTGCAAATGGTTAATCTCCCAGGCCCATGCTTACACTTATCAAGGGTATCAGAATTCGTCAAAGATTTGGGATGCACGGCTAGGCTTAAAAAGGCCCTTGTGGTCATTAGCCTAGTAAACACCTATGAACCTATAAGATGAATTATGTGGAAATGTGGAAAAAAGTAAACTAGATGAAGAGGGAAGACTGTGATGGGTGGGACACTAAGGGATGTGGAAGAGCAGTGGATGGGGTGCCATGGAGCTCTTCACTTAGGATACCTATTTCACCTAAGGCTGTCCCTTGGTTTGTATTAGGAACAGGGTGCTGGAAGTTGTTGAAGGATGTGGGGGCAGAAGGCAAAAGGGGCACTTAGTAATCTAAAAAGGCAATTTTATTAACTGTCTACTGCCATAACAGAAGCATATCCATGACATAAATGTATATAGTGTAAATATGAGTTACATTTGGAATGCCTGCACGAAAATCTCATAGAAAAATACAAATGAAGCTAAAGTTGCACCTGCATAGTATGTGATTCAATAGCCATACATTCAAAGGTTAGAGATGAAAGGTCAGTAGTGCTGTAACATACTTACTGTGACCACACAGAGAGCAGCCACGACAGAAGAGTGGTGGGAAGCTGTTAAAGATGTCATTCAGACTGTTAAAACACTTCAGTTTACCGGCTTTCCACTGCTCTTTTGCAGTGACCACTGATTACTGTTAAATGCTCTAGTGTCTGACTAGAGCTTAACAGCAGTAAGAGGTATTTAATAAAAGTTTGTTAAGAACCTTTCCAGTGGCAGAATGGTGCTTAACAAGCATGCCTTTTCCCCAAATTCAGAGCATAATCACAATGATCCATACATTACAAGTCATTATCTTTCAAAAATAAGACATAAAATGCATCACAGAACATCTAGAGCCTGGCAGCATTCATAACTCAGGTTGGAGACGTTGAATTTGACACAAGCTTGTTGAGGTGTGCACAGGAGGTTGGTATAGCTTGTGTTTGTGGGCTGTGGGGTCTGGGAACAGTGAGATTATTATTTCCTAAATTCTCCTCACAATCAAGGTTACAATGCCTTCCACACATTCAGACCCCAAAATGAGTGTGAAGGACTCTAAGGTGAAGGTGTATCCATCTTCATTAAAACCAAATGCACTTTGAGACTGGTCAAACAGCATGACTCTCTCAAACTACTCCATGTCCAATTTGCTATTAAGAAGGTACTATACCACATCATTG
Source organism: Protopterus annectens (assembly GCF_019279795.1). Classification (NCBI taxonomy): domain Eukaryota; kingdom Metazoa; phylum Chordata; order Ceratodontiformes; family Protopteridae; genus Protopterus; species Protopterus annectens. The sequence continues at coordinate 122,309,330 of NC_056742.1, read as the reverse complement.
ATAGCTATAGATCCCCCACCATGAACCAGGGTAAGCACACTGTGTACCCCGATTTACTGGAATCCCTCGCCATGCAACCCAACACCTTAGTCATGGGAGATTTCAACTATCCTTTCATAGACTGGGGGACATACGCGAGCAAAAACACGCTCGCCCAAAGTTTCCTGGACTTTGTTAACACAAATGCTCTGCAACAGATAGTCTGCACCCCCACTAGGGGCTCATATTCTAGACATAGTAATCACCAACATGGTGGATCACTGTACTTCCCCATGCGTGATGCCCTCTCTGGTTAGGTCAGACCACAAATCAGTCTCGTCTGAAGAAACTACTGGAACTGACACCCTCACAAGAACAAAAATTATAAAAAACTTCACCAACACTAACTACAGCCTACTAAGCATTGTTATAAAAAGCTTCATACCACCCGCAATCGCAGACATCAATGATCACTATGCAGATGTGCACACAAATGCCTTGTACAAACACAAGTGACCGAATAAACTCTGCTGTACTTGACCGGATCAAAACCGAGTCTTCCCATAAAAACAAACCACCATGGTGGACTTGAAGTACAAACAGATTATATAACCGGATCAAAACCAGGTCTTTCCATAAAAACAAACCACCATGGTGGACTTGAAGTACAAACAGATTATATAACCGGATCAAAACCAGGTCTTCCCATAAAAACAAACCACCATGGTGGACTTGAAGTACAAACAGATTATGTAACCGGATCAAAACCAGGTCTTCCCATAAAAACAAACACCATGGTGGACTTCAAATACAAACAGAATACATAACAAGAGGAATAAACTGTTGTCCAAAAGCAAGAGGGATATCACTCTGCAAAGGAAGAGTTCCCTCCTAAGCCTAAACAAGAAAATCAGAAATTTTGCAAAAGTCTTCTAAAGCACATTATGAAATTAAAATCACATACCTAGCCAAAGATAATCATAAGACATTTTTTAACTATATCCTAAGTCTAAAAAGGAATCCCCAGCTATGTGCCAAACTGGCTATAGATGGAATTTCTCATGCTATACCGGAAGATATCACCAACCTGCTAGCTGACAGATTCAGCGCAAAACTTCACCCCACTATCCCCACCCACCATATTTATTTATTTATTTATTTATTTATTTTCATTTATTTACTGGGATGGTCCAGCTGGGCCAGAAGTACCATTTTCAGTGGAGTCCCGGGGAGAAAAACTCCACATATAAGAAATTTCATATACAATACAGAATTTACATTAATAAAGACGTTTAGTACATATTATTGGCAGCTTATACAATTGGTGAAAAAAACAGTACATAAGTAATCATTCTCAAATCAAAGACATTATACAAGCAGTACAGAGTATATACATGAGAACATTCCATGAGTAGTTTTCAGCTAGCAAAATGTATACAGGACACTTCATGCAGTGGGTGCAAAGCAAACATAGTAATTAATTAGAGACTAGAACTTTTCACACATTTAGGAGGTGTAATAGCTGAGCGATAGGCTATACGAGTTCTGTTGCAGGAATGAGGAAAGTTGGTGGATATTGCTGCAGAAATAAATGGTGGTATGATATTAAGGTAGGCTGCAAGAGTACTTGAATGTCTCGCCTGCTTCAATGGTAGGTCTATAAGGGTTAGAAAGACAAGGAAGTAGACAGGATGGAACAATGGTAGGACAATGAGGGTTAGTAGAAGTGGGAACTGGACAGGATGGATTGGCGGAGTAAGTAAAAAGACAGACGGATGTGAAAGGAGGATGCCAGAGTAGTACAGTAGGGGTGAGAATAGTTGTGATGGTTGAAGGTAGGTTATATCAGATATATTATTATAGCCAGGAACATTATTAAAATCATCTTATGTATTATTGTTTAGTGTTTATAGTATGATGTGTGTAAGTTTGCCTTGTGACAGAACCTCATCAGAAAAATATTCTTTTAGGATGATGGTGGAAATCTAATGAAGCATTCCAACAAAATTCATCAATCAAAGCCACAACTTATATCAAAGCTAGTTTTATTCTTTGTTGTCTCTACTTTGCACTACGTTGTATGACCTAAAGTTGGTGTGTGTGTGTGTGTGTGTGTGTGTGTGTGTGTGTGTGTGTGTGTGTGTGTGTGTGTGTGTGTGTGTGTGTGTGTATGTATACATATATGTATGCATATGCATATATTATATTTGTATGAGTGTAGGACAATGTACTGAATGTATAGTGTCCGACACCCTGCTTATTGATATCCAAATTTCAAACACACGAATAATGAGGAATAACCCTGGAGCAGAGTTAATCACAACCCCCTGCACCCCCCACACCCCTGCTAATTATATATATATATTAACTCCGAGATCACACATTCCCTGGTGAGAGGAAGTATTCCTGTCCTCATGGATTGTTGATCTTGCACACCTGTTGACCCCCCCCCCCCCATATGTGTCAACCACATGGTGTTGACCTACTGGTGTCGGGGCACTGTACGTTCGATATAGCGTTTTGCACCTATATATATATATATATATATATATATATATATATATATATATATATATATATATGTATAAATAAATGTGTGTGTGTGTGTTTGTGAAAGTCCAACAGTTGGTAGAAACTTTTATTCATCATTAAATGGCAACTGCTTGAGGACAACTTATTGATCAGCAGCCAATTCAGAAACTCACAACAAAACAAAACATCTTCTATTTTTGCCACATGCACTCCTCATACCCCCTGCTAATTATATACACCAACTCCAAGATCACATTACAGTGAGGAAAGGTCAACTTCCTTAACCCCACTGTACTGTGACAACTACTGGCACATTTGAGCATCTGATTTTTGATCAGATGTGCTGGCAGGTTTCTGGGTTCGATAAGTTGCTGTTTGACAACTTGTAAGCAACATATCTAATTTTGTATTCAGTCACAGTGTTGGCATCCAAATATTGATGTACTAATATCAAAACATGGAATGTTGACACACACTCTGTGCATGCACCAAGAATTACCCAGAGTGGGCCAAACCAACAGAAATTATTTCTACAGGGAAGCATGCCCTTCTGCACCCCCAACAACCCCTGCTAATGTTGTTGTTGTGTCTTTCGGCTTTTCCCGGTTAGGGGTCGCCATAGCAGAACTCCGGTCTGCTAATGACTGGCAGTAGATTTTTACATGCCGAGTTGCCAGCCCTGACGCACAACCTTCTACGAAGGTATGCCCATTCACGCATATCTCCACACAGAAGACGCTTTAGCTGAGAATCGAACAGGACAACGTCTTACTGTGAGGCGACAACGCTACCGCAGCACCACCACCACAGTTCAACAACCCCTGCCAATTATATATTCTAATGCTTAGATCTGGAGAAAAGTGAATATTCCCCTACCCTGGAATTGTCTGTCTCTTTCACCTGTTGACCAGTCAAAAATAAATATATATATATATATATATATATATATATATATATATATATATATATATAAAAATTTATTAATTTGTTTACCGGGATGGTCCAGCTGGGCCAGAAGTGCCCATTTTCAGTGGAGACGTGATGGAGAAAACCTGCACATACAAGACATTTCACATACAATACAGAATTTACATTAATAAAGACATTTGCATATCCCAAAGCATACCTGACACCAGCCTTCTGCCTGTTCTCTCTGAATAACAGGTCATCTCTGTGCTTGCCAAGGCCAAAAACACTGCCTCAATGGAACTAGATAATATCCTAGGTTGTTTACTAAACAGTCTAAAACAAGACCTACTGGACCCACTTGGCGTTCTCTTTAATCATAGCTTGAGAAAGTACAGTTGTGTACACTTACCATAAATGTAGATGTTCAAGTGTATTCACTATTGCAGTCATCACATTTGGGTTATCCCTGCCTGGGTAGCCCTCGGCCGTCCCGAATACCAGAGACTTAGTATTTCTGCATCGGTTGCTGTCGCTTGAGGACTGACATCAGGTCATCAGTGGTATAAAGTAAGGCAGCCGACGCCATTATATCAGTTTTTCTTGCCCTAACGTGTCAGGAGCCCCCAAAAGGAGGCCAGGTTCTGGTGGAAGAACCCCACCAGTGGAAAATAAATACCAATATGTCCCTTGTAAGGAAAGAACAACAAGGAAGAATGGTAACAAAAGGAGAAGGAGAAAAAAGGGGGATGGAAGGAGGGAAAACAGGACTGCAACAGTGAAGGCACTCGAACATCTACATTTATGGTAAGTGTACACAACTGTACTATGTTCGTTGTGTTTCACTGTTGCAGTCATCACATTTGCGTAGATTCCCAAAGCTGAGGAAAAGGGTGGAGGCAGTCAAGGAAGCTAGGGGCTGGCCAGGATGCCCTGCAAGACTGCAGAGGCAGACCCTGCCCTGGATTTGGAGAAGTGAGGCAGGTGGTAATGCTTGGTAAAAGTGTGAACAAATGTCCAGGTGACAGCCTCCAGGATGTCCCTGGTGGGGACTCCTCTGAGGAAAGCTGCAGAGGCGGAGGCTGCTCTGGTGGAGTGTGTCCTGACCCCCTTGAGGGGGAGGCTTACCATGCTGTTTGTACCAGAAATGGATGCAGTGTGCTATCCATTTGGAAATGGTTTGCTTGGAGATGGCTTTGCCTTCTGCCTCTGTAGCAAAGCTAACCAGCAATTGATCAGACTTTCTGAAGGGTTTAGTTCTGACCAGATAGTATCTGAGCTGTCTGTGCACATCTAGAGAGTGAAGAATCCTTTCTCCCTTGTTCTGGGGATTAGGAAAGAAGATGGGCAAATGAATGGATTGGTTGAGAGCCACACTGGACACCACCTTGGGCATGAAGGATGGGTTAGTTCTGAGGGATGCCTGGTCTGCATGGAAGATGATGAAGGGTTCCACAGCCATGAGTGCTTGCAGCTCAGAGACTCTTCTGGCTGAAGTGATGTCCAGAAGGAAGGCTGTCTTCCAGGAGAGAAATGTTAGCTCTGCAGAAGAAGCTGGTTCGAAAGGAGGCAGGGTGAGCTTTTCCAAGACAAAGTTAAGGTCCCAAGCTGGTGCTGGTGCCCTTCTGGGGTGCCTCAAGTTGCTAACCTCTCTGAGGAACTGTTTGATCAAATGGTGTGAGAAAAGGGGCTGCTCAGTGGAAAAATGAGCAGACATAGCAGAGGCATGAATATTTATAGAGGAGAAAGAGAGACCACTGTGTAGCAGGTCAGATAAGTAATCCAGGATGAGATGGATGGAGGGCTGTGCCGTATTGGCCCCCTTAGCCTGCATCTAGGTGCAGAACCTTCTCCATTTTATCTGCATAAGACTTTCTGGTGCTAGGGCATCTGGCCTCATGGATGACATCCAGAACTTGCTTACTGAGGATGGCAGACTGGTTCAGGTTTAGAAAATAAGCCAAGCTGCCAAACTGAGTGTCTGCAACTGGGGATGCATGAATTCCCCTTCCCTCTGGGTTAGGAGGTTTGGAATCTGAGGAAGATACCATGGAGGCAGTAAGGACAGGCTGTGCAGCAAGGGGTACCAGTGCTGTTGGGGCCAGTATGGAGTTATAAGAATGGTCCTTGGTTTTTCCTCCCTTATTTTGAGCAGTACCCTGGGGATGAGAGGTAGGGAAGGAAAGGCATAGACCAACAGGTTGACCCAGGGGAGGTTCAGGGCATCCACTTTCCAAGCCATGCAGTGATGCTCCCTGGTGCAGAATTTGCTGAGCTGACTGTTGGTTGGTGTGGGAGGCAAAGAGGTTGACCTTCGGGGTTCCCTATTTCTGAGTTATTAGGAAGAAGGTACTTCTGTTGGGCTGCCACTCGTGTGGGTCCAAACATTTCTGCTTAATTGGTCTGCCAGGGAGTTGAGAGAGCCTGGTAGGTATTGTGCTAACAGGTGTATTTTCATGGAAGAGGCTGTGAGCCAAAGGGTCATGGCCAGCCTGCATAGAGGGTAGGAGTGAGTCCCTCCCTGCTTGTTGATATACCACATCACAGTTGTCTGTTTTGATCAGGAGAACCCCTGGAGAGAGAAGGGGTTTGACAGCTATTAAGGTGTGCTGCAAAGCCATCATCTCTTTTTGATTGATATGCAGGGGGATTTTTGTTATGGGCTCCATTGGCCCTATATACACCTGCCATCCAGGAGTGCACCCCAAGCATAGTCTGATGCATCTATGGTGAGGGTCTGGGTGGCGGGGTATGTGGAGAAGGGCAGTCCCTTGTTGTGGGAGCATGCTGTTGCCCACCAAAGAAATTCCTTTCTGAGGCAAGGAATTATAGGCAGAAGAGTTTCCAGGTCTTGAGAGTGCTGACACCAAAGGCTCTTTAGGTACCATTGAAGTTTCCTCATATGCAGTCTGGCATATGGAATGAGGAGTATGCAAGATGCCATGAACTCCAAAGTTTGCAGGGTTTCCTTGGTGGCCAGTTGAGAGAAGTAGGCTGACAGGAAAATGTGTTTCTCTAGTGTAAGGAATGCTATCTGGGATCTATCTGGATGCTCCCAGGAAGATTATCCTTTGGGTGGGCACCTGTTTTGATTTATTTTCGTTGATTGTGTACCCTTGGGAGGTTAGTAGACTCTTTACAAAGGCCAGGTGTTTGAGCAGCTTTTCCCGGCTGTCTGCCTGAATAAAGTAGTTGTCTAAGTAGGGGTAAATTTGAATATTTCTTTGTCTGCAAAAGGCAATGGCCGGAGCCAGGCATTTTGTGAAAACTCTAGGAGCAGTAGATAAGCCAAAGGGAAGCGCAGAGAACTGAAAGTGTTGAGATCCTGCCCTGAAGCGGAGATATTTTCTGCATGATTCCCTGATAGGAATGTGGTGGTAGGCCTCTTTTAGATCCAGGGTGGCTAGCCAAGCATCCTTGGACAGCATGGGTAGCATCTGCTGGAGGGTGAGCATTTTGAATTTTGGGATCACCAGGAAGGTGTTTAGAATGGATAAATCGAAGACAGGGTGCCAGGTGCCCGCTTTTCTGGGCACCAGAAAAAGTCTGGAGTAGAAGCCTTGGCCTATCTGTTCTGCAGGAACATGCTCTACTGCCCTCAAAGAGAGCAGGGAATGGATTTGCTTTTGAGCCTCTGTCCACTGATTTGGCGGTAGATCTGGGAACCCTTTTGCAGTTGGAATGGTGTGGAAGGAGAATTTGCATATCTGAGACACAATGTTCAGAACCCATTGGTCCTTGGTAATGGTGGCCCAGGTGCTTGAGTGATAGGAGAGATTTCCTCTTAGGGGTATTTGAAGATGGGCAGAGGGGAGGTCAGGAGGAGGTGAGTCACTGTGAGTTATTACCATAAGGGGGTGGCTTAGAACTTCCTGGTTTTGAAGTGGAGATAGTCCACTGCTTAGATCTCTGCATTCCCTGGGGCTGCTGTCTGGAGGGGTCTGTTTCCATGGGTACTAGGATGGGCCTGTTTACTCAGAGCAGGAAAGGACCAGTGCTTAGAGGGAAAATGCCTCCTGAACCTAGGGGGCTGGACACGTAAGAAATCTTTAACTGTTTGCATAGATTTTGCTTTTTCTTCCATCTTTTTTAAGACCTTTTCTGCCTTAGTGCCAAATAAGTTATCTTTGTGCAAGGCTGCATCCAACAATTTAGATTTGACATGGTCTGGCAGGGGTTGTTCCTTAAGCCATGCATGTCTTCTCATGACAAATCCAGTGACTGCTGCCCTGCAAGAAGCTTCTAGGGCATCAAAACCACAGTCCAAGGTGCGTTTAGTTACTTGACATGCAGAATGCATTGTCTTGTAAATCTTTAGATTCTGCCCAAGCAGGAAAGGAGGACATTTTTTGTTTAAGGAGTTCCAAGGTATGTTGCTGATATTTAAGCATATGGAACTGACAATTTCATGTCCTGATAGCAAGAGTAGCTGAGATGTATACTTTTTTACCCCCATCTGTCCAATGCTCGGGAATCCCTGTCTGAGGGGGTGGGATTCTTAGCAGAGGATACTTTAATTCCTTTAGGCCCTTGAGAAATGACCTCAGGGTCAGCTGTTGGATTTTTAAAAAGATATTTGTGTGAGTCAGGGACTCTGTAGTACCTGTCTGGTTTTCTGGGAGCAGGAGGTAGGGTGTCAGGAGTCAAGCTGGATTCAAGGAAAACATCAACCACCACATCCAGGACTGGGGGGATGGCTAGGGGTCTGTGTTGCGGAAGATCTAGGAATTCCCTGAGTCTCTTTTTAGATTGAGGGTAGTCCTGACTCTCCCATTGAAAATGCTCCCTTAAAGTATGCACAGTTTCCCCAAAGGAAAAATCCTCTGGGGGAGAGGCTGAAGGAATGGATTCCTCTGCATCAGAATCCTCATAAGTGGAAAGGGGCTGCATGTCTTCATAGTCAGATGCACCAGATTCATCTGACTCTTGTTCAGACAAAACTACTGGGGACAGATCTCTTTTCCTTTTTGAAGGGGTAGCTTGGCTTCCCCTGATCAGCATGATAAGGTCTTCTGCTATTTTAAGCATTTGAGAGTGCCATAAGGTAGCAGGCGCCTGAGAGTGGGTAGTCGGTTTCTTGGGTGTGGTTTGAACCCTGGGTCTAAGGAAGTCAGTTGTTTTCGAATGAATGTTAGTCACGAAAGAAGACGTTGGTTTGTGTCGAGATGACTTCCTCGGAAGCCAGTGCCTGCTCAGTGGCTCTGGACCCATCCAAGTTAGATACGACCGCAGGATCCTTAGACGAAGAAGAGTTCTGTGGGTCTCGATAGCGGCCTGTGAATCAACTGAAGCAGGCATCAGGGGCTGGAAAAGCACCTCACTGAGCATAGGAGGACTGATGACTAGCTTAACGGAAGCGTCGTCGGAAGGTTTAAACCTGTGCAGTCTGTCTCTGTCTTTATCTTTACATTTTTTTGGAAGATCTGCTGTTGGATGGCTTACCAAAGCCATATCGGAATTAGAGGAATGTAATGAAAATATCTGGCTACAATAAGGGCCCAAGAATAGATAGTTCTGGCATTAAACAAAGCACAGAAGTGACAACTGGGGACGTCGTGGTCTGGGCCTAGGCAAGTGACACAGTAAGAGTGAAAGTCTCAGTGTGGTATTTGCTCTCCACAGGCGAGACAATTATTAACTTTTTCTGACATTGGTTAGTGCAAGAAAAAAGGATCCCCAACAAGGTACTTAGCTTTAGAAGACTTCAACTTCAATTTGGAAACGAAAACTCAGGTAGCAGCCGACCATCACTCATGTGAACTGCTTCTGCTTCGGACTCCACAGTAAGAAATACTGATATAATGGTGTTGGCTGCCTTACTTTATACCACTGATGACCTGATGTCAGTCCTGAAGTGACAACAACCGATGCAGAAATACTAAGCCTCTAGTATTTGGGTCAGCCGAGGGCTACCCTGGCAGGGATAACTCAAATGTGATGACTGCAACAGTGAAACATGAAGAACATCTGGCTATGTTCCTGCAGAATGGAGAACAGCAACAGTAATCCACTTGCACAAAATGGGACCATCAACTGACCCTGAGAACTACAAACCCATAAGTCTAACCAGCCTCATCTGCAAGACTATGGAAAAAATTATCTTGAACCTTATCAACAAGGACATAGGCAACCTCGAAACACTGGACTCAACCCAATTTGGCTTTGTTAAGGGTAGATCATCCTTAATAAACCTTGCAGATTTCTTTGAGAATGTCACCAAACCCATGGACAAAGGTAAGAGTGCACACAGCCTATCTCAACCTTGCCAAGGCTTCTGACACAATTCCCCACTCAGGTATCATTGAGAAACTCTCAGAGACAGGGATTAACCCTTACGTTACTACATGGGTAGCCAGTTGGCTCACGGACAGAGCACGCACTGTCAAAACTAGTGACTCCACCTCCACCAGTATCACCAGTGGAGTACCACAGGGGTCTGTGCTCGGCCCCTTATTGTTTCGCATCTGTTGCTCAGAACTGCAGCTCAAAGTAGATGGCCTTTGGCTCAATAAGTTTGCTAATGACTGCAAACTGGGAGCAATCAGTGAGTCCCCTAATGATGTCAACATACTGCAAGTAGGGCTAACACAAATAAATTATTGCTGCCAAAGCCATGGTCTAAAACTAAATGCAAAAAAATGTATTGTTATTCTCTTTGGCAAAACAGAATTCCCTACAAATTACAGTATTGACAGCACCCCCCTGAGCTCCAACCCAGTGGTGTGAGACTTGGGAACACAGGTTGACAGCAATCTGAACTTTGACCACCAAGTTACCACAGTGATAAAGAACACCTTCTATGTAGCACACCTCATAAGCAAGGGCATATCATCCAGGTCAAGGGATGTTATAACTCCACTGTACTCGAACCTCATCAGACCACTAATAGAGTATAATGCATCCTTTTGCATGTACCTCACCAGACACTAGCAGCAGCTGGAGAGACCTCAGAGGTTTCTCACTATAAAATACAGAGACTCCAAACCATGACCTACAGGGACAGGCTGAAAGCCCTGTTACTTTACTCTGTATCTTATAGGCTGTTGAGAGGTGACTTGTGCCTGGCCTGTAGGGCAATCTCCAGCCTTACCCTAATGAAAATACTGCACATCTGCAAGTCAAATGGCTCAAGAGTCAATCTCTCTAGGGATCTCAACCTAACTTGTGACATTAACAGATCACGCTGGAGAGACAGACTTGCCTCCCAGAGACTGCCACTTCTATGGAATAGACTCCCTACAGAGGTCCTCACTGACCCTATTCAAATGCAACCTAGATATTTGGATGAGAGACTGCAAACTCACCCCTGGGGTAGCACCCCTGTCCCTCATGGACAGGGGTAGCCAGTGTTGATTACAGACCCGCTCTGTTCATAAATTCGTTCTGTGAGCTACCCAAAAAAGAACAAATGGGGATACTTGGGATTAGCATGGCTAGGCTTGTAAAGGCTCTAGGGCTGCTAGCCTAGTAACCTCCTATAAACCTACAAACCTATGAATCAAACTTAACAGGTGTGCACAGAAGGTAACTGTAACTTGTTTAGGACTGGGGAAAGCGTGGTAATTATTTCTTGAATTTTTCTCACAATTAAACCTCAAAGGTAGGCACAGAAGGTCACTCTGGCTTTTGTGGGGCTGTGACAGTGTGGTCATTATTACTTTAACTTTTCACACAATCATAGGGGGTGTAAAGAGGTGTGTAGGGACAGTGCACTGTCTAGGAGCAGCTAGCTGAAATACATGACTGTGTTTTTTTTTTTTTAATATTTCTTTCCTCTTTTCTCACAATTGCATATCAGAAATGTATATTCAGGTAGCTAACTTTGGGAGGTAAGGGTAATGTGGTCTGTTGCGAAAATACATCTGTGATCAACAAGTTAAAATATGTTACTATTATTCTGGTTGTCATATGGATACACAGATGGTAGCTGTCTTTTAGAGATGGGGTTGAGGAGGCATGCTGTATGATGTATGACAGCAGCAACTTGAAATATATAACTGATGCCATATATTCATTGATAGTAACTTATGCCAGATATTAAAGTTTCATACTTCTTTCGTTCAGAAAATGCATGTGGATGGAAAACCTGTTCTGTTAAAATTTTAAATAAATAAGTAATAATTAAAACAAATTTACCACAGTTTTGAGCTTTCATCCTGTTGTTATTTTGGTCTTTATCCAAATCTCTCGATGAAAGGCGTTGATCTGTATGCGTTAGTAACACTAGCATAGGCATTTCCATGATAACTAGGACCTTGAGCGGCCAGAAAAAATATGATTTATTACTCAACTTGCCTTTTTTCTGGCTGCCTGAGCTTGTGGTTTCCTTGGAAATTCAAATGATTCCATGTAATTACTACTACAGCAGCACTTTCAGGGCACATTGGGCAGCTGTTAAAAGTATGAGGCTCCCCCCTCTTGCCGTATTGTTCTGGCACCCATGATTAAGAATTTGCACAGATCGTACACCAATGGCTACATTTTTTACCAGATGATCTAAACAGAAGTGTGGACCCATCAGAGCTCATCAACACTGTAGCCTATTAATATCTCTTTTATGAAACCATGTCAATGAATGACTCAGTCCCAGAAATGTGTCAGTAATTGTATTCTGCTTACTTGCTCTTTCCTTAATGTAAAACAAGGACTTCATATATGATTAAATAAAACATAATGCTAGCGTGTGTGTGTGTGTGTGTGTGTGTGTGTGTGTGTGTGTGTGTGTGTGTGTGTGTGTGTGTGTGTGTGTGTGTGTGTGTGTGCACGTTTATTTGTGACCTTCTGGCAAATCTTTGACGATTGCAGTTACTAAATAAAGACATACATTTGATTTTCAGACGTTATATCCTTCAGAAAATGCATGCTAATACAAATCATGTTATTCCAACAACTTTCTAAGCTTGCCAAGGGGTAATATTTAAAATTTGTTCCTATTTTTGGGATTTTGTCCAGATTTCTTACTCTAAGAGGTTGAGCGGTGTGATGCACATCTGTGTGCATATGTCTGTAATTGTCTAATGTTTGAATTAAGCACAACAGCAGCATTTACCCCTGAGAGTGAATCCCAAGTGGGTTAATACTATCAGAATAATTTAACTGACAACTACAAATATAAAAGTATAGCATACTGTGGTTATAAAATATTTTTCTCATGTATGGCTTGTTTTATAATTGTTTTTTTCCAGTTTATAAATATTCTTTGTTTTTTTTAAGCAATATAGTTTCACAGTTGATCTTGCCAGTTCAATGATAGTGGGTTAAATTAGTTGTAAAATATATTTAAAAGTGTGACATAAACACATTTGAAAAGAATCAGCTAGGTGATGATATTTACATGTTGTCCCCATAGAGTTAAGAACTCAAACATTACATGAGAAACATACTATTTGTTGGAGACCGGGAGACTGATGCTCAGAACATTGAGTCTGGAAGGTCATAGGCTCCTTAGAATGGCAGTTAAACCTGGAGGACTGACAAGGTGAGTACTGCATTTTGATCACTTTTGTCACTATGATATATACAGAGATATATATATATATATATATATATATATATATATATATATATATATATATATATATATGTATAGAACCACTGCTAAATCTTGAAAACCCAAAATCCTGAGACCAAATACCCGAAACACTAAAATACCGAAACATCAAAACCACAAAATTCAAACTACCGAAAATAACACTCAGCATACACCACACACATACACAAACACACATCGTCTCCCAGAACACAAACACACAAACCGAAACTACAGACAAGCAGGGGGACAAGCCCCCCTGCACCCCCACACCCCCCTACTTCAATATTTTAACTCCAAGGTTGCATTACATACACAAACACACGAAACACCACCACACACCTACATTCTCCTCGCACACACACACACACACACACACACACACATCACAGTCACAACACACACTTACACACTAAACCCTAACCAACACATTTAAACATAGATACGTACCTGACCTTACACCATACCGCAACACCAGAAAAGCAAATGTCAAACTACCGATGATAGGGATTTTGTAATTCACGCTTCTGGTCTTTCTGTAATTAGAGGTTTCAGCTATATAGTCTCGAAAGTTTGAAATTCGGTATTTCAAACTTTCGAGATTATGTAGTGATCCTATATATATATATATATATATATATATATATATATATATATATAGACAGAATAGACAGACACACACACATACACGTATATATACTTGCTTGTCCATGTCATGGGTTGCAGCAGTGCTTGCCCCACTGGAAAAAAAATTATGCTTTGTATTTTACGAACATTACAGATTCGCTGTTTTGAGGAGTGACCTCCCAATGTCTGAATTGTTTTGGGGTTAAATAATTACATTTTGATTAAACGATATGTGGCTATTTATAGTAAACCCAAGTTTTACAGCTGTAGTAGAGAATCTTGAAAGTGACTGTCAATTAAATGAGGCAAATAGTAGCAAATTTGAAAACTGTTTTTATTTTAAATAGTGTGCGTCAGGATTTTAAATAGTGTGCATCAGTATGAAGCACTGACCTTTTTTTAATTTGATAGGTATTACACTTCTTTGGTTGCATTTTTTGTGGCATAGAGGTGTCTAATGGGGTTCTAAACAAATACCTGGTTTGCTATAATCACTGTAGAAGAAAGGGTATTGTGCGGAGGGAAAAACCCCAATAACACCATTTCTTACATATCTTTAATACTACATCTTACATAAAGTGAGGTAAATGCAATTTTGTAAAGCACATTTGCTGACTTGTATGCAATGAGGTGTGTAATGGAAAGCCAAAGTGCTATGCAACTCACTGCCTCAACCTTCTTCTGTCAGCCTATCATAAGGACATCTGTGTAAGCCATTTGGTGCTGTGGACAAAATAACACTGAATAATCCTTTAATTTCTAAAAAACTCTCTTTGCTAGAAATAGTTAAATAGAGAATGCATTAGCCTGTTGTCTAACACATGGCAGTTAAGAAACCCAAAATGTAGCCGGCTCCATGACAAAGAGGACTAGAGCCCTGACTGCTACCTAGGTGACCTGGCTCTTGGGAGGGGGTCAGGTGCTGAAGTAGCAAGCTGGGGAAAGTGAGGAGTAAAGAGATGTTGCCTGCTGTCTTCTTCCTAGGGAAGGCTGACGAGTGAGTAGCAGAATATCATTTTTGTAAATGCCTATTACTCAATGTCTGGGGGAGACTGAGGATCTAATAAGGAAATTTAATTTGAGATGGGAGGGTTTTTGCCTGACAGGCTAAGTCACTCGTCAAAGTCGGTGATAGCTCTGCTGCACCCATTATATGTCTCTCCTCTAAGCAGTTCCATGGCATGCAAACAGATGTTAGGGCAACATAAAGAAAAACGTATTCCATTGTGTGAATGATGTCATCAGAACCAGTGCTCAGCTCTAACTAGAAGGAGAATTAATGAGCTATATCACCTTATACCCTTGTGGAATGAATGGTTCAAATGAGTGTCTGGAGGGTAACTTTTTTCTGAGCAAGCTGTATTTTCATTTTTGACTATGATGCTTCAATTCTACTGCTTCATAATTTGCTTAAAATTTTAAAAATACATTTGTATGGGGGTTAGGGGGCACAAGGCACAAAAGGAAAAAAATTCTACAGGCAGATTGCTTTTTTTTTTGGAAAAAAAAAAATATATATATATATATATAAATATATGGGTCCATGTCAGATGGAAGAAAGCTCAGGGGTAAACTAAGACCACATCAATGAGACGACTTCGCTGACAGGATGAATCCCCAACAACGGTAAGTCAATGTATTATGGAACAGAATACATTCCTGTGTCAGTAATACACTCGAAAAACACGTTAAAACATGCATAGCAGGGGGACAAGCCCCCCACACCCCCCCTACTTAAATATACCAACTCCGAGATTGCACTACAGTGAGGGAATGGGACTAACTCCCAATCTGCACTACTTACCGTTGTCGGGGATTCGTCCTGTCGGCGAAGTTGTCTTGTTGATGTGGTCTTCGTTTAACTGAGCTTTCGTCCATCTGACATGGACCCATATATATATATATATATATATATATATATATATATACACACACACACACACACACACACACACACACACACACACACACACACACACACACACACACACACACATATATTAATCCAAGAGTGAAAGGACTTTTCTTCAGATCCTCTGAAACCATATAATTTAATTTCCCCATCAGTAATGTTTACATCTTCTAACTTACCACATAGTTCCTAACTCAGACATGCAGCAGTATTGTGTAAAGGTGGTACATGTCTTTTGCTCTCGGTCATACCTAGATATAGCTAAGCTTTGCAGTGTTCTCTTCCCTCATTTCCTATTAAAAGACACTTTAGAATAAAGCAAAATTTCTGTTCTGAAACCAGTAGCATTTTAAATTCATCTCATAAATTATTTATCGATGTGTAATGGAAAGCCAAAGTGCTATGCATCTCATTGTCTTGACCTTCTTCTGTCAGCCTATCATAAGGGCATCCATATCTGTGTAAGCACACACTCGGCCTTTTTATATATTGCTTACAGGTCACTGTGAGTTTAAATAAGAAACTGCCTATGATAAGTGGTGTTTTAAATGACATAAATCTGCAGCTACAATGTTTACACTGTTTTGTTTCTTAGCTGGGTTTCTACAGGCTTCATGCTGAATTTGGTATCATACACTGTTAAGAAACCCCTTTTGAAATACCATTCCATTTGTAAGAAATCTTCCCAGCCAGGTTCAACGTATTCTACTATTTAGACAAAGACTACAATGTGGATCTCTACCTCTCAAATATAACTTTTCTTACGTTACCAGGCTCACATCTAAATGATCATTCAGTGGCCATTAGTTCCTATAAATGCCCTTATAGGGACTCTTACTAAAGAATATTGTTGTTTAGTGTACCACCTAATCCCACCTAAATGGTTCTTGCTATATCAGCTATGAATGCTCAGAATGTGTATGCACTATGAACAGTTCATCTATAAATTATCCACTGTTGGCAGCAAGTAACAACTTAATGGTAAAGTTCTTGATCTTTGAATTTTTATTTGTTATATCCAGCATTTCATATGATAAACAGACATCCACGGTATGCAAATTTGAAGTAATCTGCTCAACAAACTAACAAAAACAAAAATAAACTGCATGCGAGCAGCAGTATAAATAGCCTTTTTAACTAATATAGATTTCTTTTACATCTAACAAAACATCAGTTAATGCAGTTATGATAAAAGTGGAAACATAGTTCTACAGAGTATAAAATATATACCAAACTCAGACAGTAAACGTTATTAAATAAAAAACAAAATAAACAGCATAAAACTGGAGGCATTTGGACATAACTCATTCTCCGTAAGGCAAAGTTAAAACATACATTATATTATCTATCTATAAATGCTACAGTATGCTAAACATACTGGATGCATTTGTACAAAGAGTTCATGGCTTCCTTCTCATTTTGCACATCTATTGTCAACATTTAAATGTTCCCCAATATTTCTTCTCTGTTGTCAGACAAATCAAGGTGAGTCATAGATGTGTTGCATAACCGTACTATTAATTGACCCAGTTTCTTCTAATAAAAGCAGCTACAATCTCCTGCTAGCAACTCTGGTTCTTTCAAATGTGATGCTTGTAGTGCCTGTCCTTTCATTTGAGATACCAAGAGATTAATACACATATACATCTGCACTAGAACTGCATGGAGTTTTACATTTAGTTAGTCGTGAAGAGAGTGATAGAGATTATAACACTTTGTTAAAAAGTGAAGCAAAGGTGCAAACTGAATGGAGTTACTTCTCTACACACAGTTACAATAAGAAATCCTTTCTTAATACAGAGGTGTGCAATCAAATCAACTAATTATTAATAGCTATGTTTTAAACATGTATACAAAATGCTGTTGGTATATTTATATTTTATCTTTATCAGAGGAGGGGCATGATTTACATTCTAAATTCTGCAATGTTATGACATTCATTATTATGATTTTAATAAAGTAGTCACTAGCTGTATGAGTTTTATATATATTGGTGCATGTTACTAGAGCTCTTCAGACTTTTAGTTTAATATCAAACATTATCACTGTAACTGCATTAAAGACGCTGCCCATTTTAGTATATCTCATTACATACTCTCAGTACTACCTTTACTGGCTACATGACTTAGAAAAAAAGAAAAATAATCAAATTCGGCCTATTGCAAGGTGCACTGTACTGGAAAAACGTTCTACTTCCACCATGGAAAAGCATGTGAGGTCAGCAGTGATGGTATCCTAACACCCAATTCAATCCTTACTAGTTCCCAAAGTAAGCTGACATTTGGGTGTATAACACAGCAATACAATGTATCGCTGATTATCATCAGGTAGACAGATGCAGCAGATGTTTACAAAGCCCTACCAGTCTGGTCTGCTTGGCTTGTTCATAACTGACCCCATCATCTTTGGTATCTACTACTAGAAACTCCTGACTTAGTTCATGGTTTCAACATAACCTTGACATCAGTATGCTGATATAGATCATCTAGAAAATTGTAGAAGAAATATATTCATTACCAGCTATATTCTGTAGCTTCTGGGAATAGTTTGTACATTTTCTAGGTATTCATATTAGCTGAAGAGCACAGGCTGACTATATGGATGCACTGTGAAGGCCTGCCCAACCTACCAAAGATTCTGATAAGAGTGCTGTTAGGGACCTAAGTGACAGATACACTGTCGTAATCCTCATCCCCTTCCTGAACTGCAAAAACTATCCCCTTCTTCACTTCCTTATCTTTTCTTTGCCAAAAGCAAAGTTCACTTCTGATACAATTAGGCAAACAGTAATGATACTGAGCTGCAGGACTATGTCAGAGTAATTGCTTCAGGAAGACAGGGTGCTGCATTTCCAAAACATTATGGTTTTCAGGGCACTACTAAAAATATAACATTTATAAAAAAAAAAATCTATGTTTTACCTCTGGTGCTAGTCTCTTGCAAGTGAGTCCTTACTCCTTATTTATTTTGATATGTATATTAACATATTTGCTTTTCAGAGATTAGGTAAGTGTACGTCAACAATCGCATCATATGCAACCGATGAAAGGGAAGTGTGATGAAGCAATACAAAAGTCTAGCTGAATTTCTCTTAACTCAATACATTAATGCCTCCGTCTCCTTCATGCAGCACAACATAATACTGCAGACTGTGAGATGCATACACAAGGAGGAGCTAATGATGGTGACCCCACTAAGTGATCCAGGCTAGCATTAATTTGACCATAGATACACACACTAATCAGCTGTAACTGCAGCACCCAGCTCAATCCAAATTGATTTATCGAGCCTTGCAATGGATACAAATGTGATTAAAGGCTTTTTATTTTACATAAGTCCTCCATAAAATGATTTAAATCAATCACTGGGCAGGCTGCATGTTATTAGTACATGAGGGCACCTTTCATTTTGATGGATATGGTGTTGCAAACAAGAGCTGGTGCTTTAAGCATGTGTTGCTCAGTTTTTTTAATATGAGGACAAATGTATACTGAGATAGTTTTTCTTTCTTTTTTAATATTCCTGACTGGCAGTACATTACACAGTTTTAAAATATAACTTGGAATGATCTCAGAACACAGCATTAAACATCCATCAACCCAAAAACAAAAGACATTTTCTCAGCATTCAGTAACAAATGCATTTTATACATAGAATATCTTCAGCACTCTTTCGAAATGCTAATATTGAGAAAAAAAAGTTGATCTAAAGAAAGATACTGTCACTATACTTTGGCTGTTGCAACAGACTTTAGTTGGTTTAGTGAAGCTTCCGTGTATGAATGTAATTTGGAGATGAGAAAGTGTCATGCTATGTTTTCTCTAGGAATACAGAAGACATTTCTAAGTGTACTGGGTGAGGAAAATCATTTGCGAAGTTTACTTTTTAAGACATATCTGGTAATAAGCAACTTTATGGATATCTTTATTTTCTGTGCTTGGAGAAGCAGTTTTTTTTGCAAGGAATGCTGACAAATGGTATTTGTTCAAGTGACTGTGATAGGAATGCATGAAGCCCCTGAATACATGTATCCTGTTTACCTGGGTCCAGCCAACTAAACAGGTAAGTCACTGACAGAAAGTATAACTTAAGTAATGCTAGTGTTATTTATTTCAGAGAGGTGGATGCATGTAGTCTCACCCTGCTCTGGGGGTGGGGGTGGGGTAGATATCAGGGTTTCCCGACAAAACAATATTCATAGAGTTGTCCAAAGGGTTTCACATACACAGACTATGATTAGGTGTATTTTATCTCTGAAAAATCCTCCAACCACAAAGAAGGTGCTCACAGAATGCATTTCTAGATCCAAGGCTACTGCATACTACATTGCCATTAAAACATTTTTACACTTTTTGAGTGGCAGAGTATGAGGAGCAAAAAGAGATAAATGAACCAGTGAGTAATAAACTAGGATAACAGGAAGTATGTGTTTAATACTTCCAGTGGTAGCCCCTATGAAACTAAACAACACACAGTTAACAACAAAATTTAGCTTCTAAGATGTATGGGCTGTGTTTCACAGAGACTTATTGAAATTAATAAAATACTTTATTAATAATATATGTTTGAAAGGAATTTATGAAATTATTCACAATGGTACTATATACAGAACATAGGTAAGGATATTACTTTTTTAATTCATAAACTCTGTTATTTTTATTTAAAGTATACTTTTCAAAGGCAGAGTACATCACAATTAAGCCATCTGCACATATGAAAAGCATAATACAGAAGCACAAAAACAGTCAAAATAGCAGCAAGTGAAGATACGTGAGCTGATAAAATCTACCCCAAACAGAAGCAGTACCCAAGTAAATATGTCAAAGTCACAGTAAGTAAAAAGAAAAGGATTTACATGTAGTGAATTATGCCTTGCTGCAAGAATCCCAAGAAGAACCTAATCTATACATGGCTAGCTATAAAAACAACAGCTTGTAAATTATAACAGCAATACTTTGCAAATATCCAAAATAAAATCAAAGCCATTGCAACCCTTGAAATACAGGGAAGGTATACATCTAAAAAAAGCAGCAATAAAACAATCAATTTCAATGTATTTTTAAAATGAAATGTCAAACAGGAATCAATATAAGAAATAAGCAGGTTACAGCTAAAATGGAAAGCTATGTTCACCTGCATTTAAGGTTTCCTGCAGGTCAAACTCAACTCCCAGTCTTCCAGTCCATGGAAGAAGCTGTAACCCTGCATGACAAGCACTGACTGGGTGATGGGGAATGATAGCCACATGGTGAGATAATTCATAGGGTTTAGAAGACAACAGTGAACTGTTTTCAGTTTTAGAGAAAAATAAAAAGGAATATTTCTTTATTTCAGGTTCAACACTGGTGGAGTTGGTGTCCACCTTCAAAATAACACTAAGCAAATGAATATCTCATGGTGTCATTGACTAGGGAGTGGCAGACAATTGTGACTACTTTGTTCCACATTCTGCATGCTAATAAAGAAATGTTTTGTGTCAGAATACTTTTTATAACAGAAGATATTGGAGAACTGAACACTATAGCAGTGAATCATAACATTTCTGTTATCCCACCTTACCTGTGTCTTTTGCCAGGTCAGAGTTTTGTGGACAGTACTGTATTGCTATGAAGGCTTTAGCTAATCTTGTGCCAACATTCCTTGGAATGTTCATAGCTGCATGTAGCACTCCTATAAGCCAATGATGCTGCGACACTTCCTCTACCCTTGAAGCCCTCTTTAACCCCATATGGAATATGTGATTATGGCAAGTTACTAACCTAAAAAAACTAAATAACATTACTATTAAGGGAAACTGACTGTTCAATGAACCCAGTAACAGTTATAACTGATTTTGTAAAATTACTTAGAAGGATGAAGGAAGGGTACCTTTACTCTTACAGTGATCACTCCTTGAAGATCTGTGCTAGGTATTGTTACACAAAACTGTGCCACCTTTTCCAGGATGGATCACAGTAGTATTAACTTGTAACGTCTATATGAATTCCCAAACAGTGCCATCATTCTCAAGAGAGGGGAACAATTTCTAGATCCCCTGTAGCAGAGCTATGGTAAATCTAGTCCTAACCTTGGACATGCACATCCAAAGTATAAAGTCTAGTGAAGGGTACACTGCAGACCATCTGACAGTTTTTAAAAATGTATTGAGCTGAAATATGTCCAAAATATGCTGCTAATGTTGCAGCTGTCCTAGTGGCATGTGCTCTTCTTACACCTTTTAATGTTTTATTTTGTTTGTCACAGCAAAATGCAATGCAGAGAGAATTCCCCTTAGACAGTGTCAACTTAGTGACTTTTGTAAGCCTTCTTTTCCTTTTCTGAATGGAATAAACAGTTGATCATTTTTCCTGACTTTTTTGGCCTTCCTGATATAATATCTGAGTTGTCTGTGCACATCTCGATTATGTAAATGATGATGTCTATTATTCTGATAGGCTGCATAAAAGAATACCAGTTGAACTGACTGGAAAACACACACTGCTGCTACCACTTCAGGCATGAAGAAAGAAAAAGTTAGTTTTGAGTGACACTTTCTCACTATGGAAATCTAAAGTGATTTACATACAAGGGCTTGCAACTCTGAAATTCTTCTACCAAAGGCAACAGGAAACAGAAAACTTATTTTCTATTAAATTTAATGTGGTTCCACTGCTTTAGTTTTCTCAAAAGGAGATCATAAGTTTCTCTAACATAAAAAGCAAATCACATTGGGGTGAGTGTGTTTTCTTGGATGTCTGAAGTGTAAATATCCATTAGAAATGTTTTTTATACGCAAAGTCAGGAAAAGCTGATAAACAAGCAATTATTACTGATACAGGGACCTTAATGGATGAATGTACTATGCTAACATAAAAATGTCTTAAACAGTCCAATGATCTTTTGACTGGACAATGTTGTTGTGTCTTTCGGCTTTTCCCGGTTAGGGGTCGCCACAGCGGAACTCCGGTCCGCTAATGATTGGCAGTAGATTTTTATGTGCCGAGTTGCCGGCCCTGACGTGCAACCTTCAACGAAGGTACGCCCATTCACGCATGTCTCCACACAGAAGACGCTCTTAGCTGAGAATCGAACAGGACAACGTCTTACTGTGAGGCGACAATGCTACCGCAGCACCACCACCGCAGTTTTTGACTGGACAATGTAAAGGTTCTAAATGGATACTGTGACAGTATAAGAAATCCTCTCTGCTTTTGGATATACAGTTTTGTTTTATTAATTCATCTTCTCTCTTTTCAAGATGTGTGAACACTTGAAAAGAAAAGGAGTTGCTATAAAAAAACAAAATGGTATCTTCTAGGCTAAGAAACTCAAGAGTTTGAAGTGGGGATGGATGTAAAACAGTGCCCTATTTGTTGTGTCAGTAAGGACTTGTGCAGGATTAATAGCTGTGGTAGGCGAGTGATCAGGCTCATTTGAAGAACATATAATGGTGGTCTTGGCTGTTATAATTATACTAACATTGTTTTGTTTTACTATGCTTTGAGCAACAGTTTCTATAAATAGGTGGGTGGATGGATGGAGGGAAGGTAGCTAGTACAGAGTACTAGTCAAACTCTGACCTTTTAATCAGATAATACCTGTGCCAGTAGTACAGAATTTGAATATTTCCACATTAATTTGCCTACTCAGTGACTTTGAGCAAGTCACTTAACCAGACAGTGTTCTCAGGCAATCTGGAATTTGGGCTAGGTCCGTTAATGGTCTCCTGGACAGCATGCCAAGTATGCACTTACCTATGATACATAAGACACACATTAACATTTGAGTCCAACTGAAGACAAAAACATCCATCTTCCACACAATGATATTACCAGAGAAAAATGTCCTGATTAAACTATTTTGAGGAGTAGCAAAAGTTTCAATGATCTAATTTTCAACCATGAACCAGTGTTATCTTCCTGATGGGTGCATCTGCCAACTGATTTTAGAGATAAAGGTGGCTTTGTAAAGCTGTCTACTAGACACCTGCACAGTAGGAAAGATCTGATTTATTGTTGTTTACATGCTACATCACTACAGAATTGAGTGCCTTGATTTTCAGATGTTCTGGCTGAAAGTTCTCTTCTCTCGCTCTTTCATGTTTATGCACCATGTGGTACATCAGGGAACGAGCACCTTTCAGCACTTGTTGTTTCTATAGTAGTTATGGGTTTTATGGGCTCAGGTTGCTAGCCCAAGGCCCAACCCTCCTCGGAAGGTGCATCACACACACACACACACACACACACACACACACACACACACACACACACACACACACACACACTCATACCTAGGGCCAATTTATAATGTCCAATCCACCTACTGCATGTCTTTGGAATGTGGGAGAAAACCAGAGCACCCAGAGGAAACCCACGTGAATGCAGGAAGGACATGCAGACTCCCGACAGAAAGCACTCCAGCTAAGAATCGAACCGAAGAACTTCTTGGTGTGAGGTGACAATCTTAATCGCTACACCAATGCACCGCCTGGCTAAAAGTTATCCTACGAATTTATAAGAGCTCTGTGAGTTGCATTTTATACTTTAGACTCAAGTGAGGAGCTCTTTCCTGCAGATACCAGTTCCCCTTTACAGACAAGTTTCTGATGTATGCTCCCTAGGCATCATGTTGAAGAGTCTACTGTCAAGCACTTTTGGATGAAGTGGGAAGTGTCATTCCAATGTTTTTCCACCATACCTCTCAACTGTACATATTTTTGCAGAATGTGCAGATTTTTGCCTTCTATTTTTGGCCTGTTCCTCATAAAATTTGTGGTTTTCTGAAAACTCACATAGGACTAAAGTCACTAAATAATGACATACATTTGAGTTTCAGACTTCATATCCTTGTCCCCCTATTGTTTTAGGCTTTGTTCAGATCGCTTGCTCTGATGTTACATTACCAATGAAACTTTTTCTGTTCACTTTTGTACTTTCTCTTCTTTGAGCTGACCAGAAAGAAGCAAATTTATAACTGGCCATAAAACGTCCATAAACATTAAAAATAATGAAAATGTCCACTGGAACAGTTTATTCATTTTATATTAATGAATCATACTTCCAGACCAACACCACAGACCAGAATATCACAATGCCTTCTGATAGCTATTTTATGATCCACAGTTATTGCAGACAGCTCTCCACATGTTGTGCCCACACTCCATCGCAGAGGAATATTTCTGAGTAAAACAACATCCCAGTTGTCAAGGCAGAGAAATGCACAAGCTATAACCCAGAACTATGTGTGAAGTCAACAATAAGCAATAGAGTAAATTGCAATGCAGACTAAAATCTTGATCCTAAAAAATTTATAAGAGCATAAAAGTTGAAGAAAATGTGTAAGGAGGTGGAAATTAAGCAAAATATGAAGTAGTAAAGCAGCTGACAAGGGCAGAAACAACACATAGCAGGAGGGAGAACATAGCAAAAACAGAGACAATAATGAGATAAGAAGAGGGTGGGTGACGGAAGCCAGAGAATGGCCCCAGCAATGGGGAATTCTGAAGTATATGTACAAAGATGGAAGGTGGGGAAGGAAGAGAAGTATTTGGGAGGACATATGAACTATTTTATGGAAGGGTAGATGTAACTCTGAGGCTGGATTTTGCTACAAGAAGTATCTGTAAAGACCAAATGAATTTACAAGACATTTTGCTCATGGTGATATCCATTTTGCAAGAGCCACTGTGACAGAAAGTTGGTAGTCTTAAAATGCAGAAAGACCAGGTAACAGGTGGGAGGACAATACAGGGTGCTTCACAGGGTATGTCTTAAGATGAAGCTGCCCAGTCTTGTGGTATGCCTTGCTTCAGCTATTCAAGCATGCAGACCAGGAAACAACAGAGAGAGAGAGAGAGAGAGAGAGAGAGAGAGAAACAGACAGACAGACAGAGAATAAGCACCCTGACTACAAAACAAAGATGGAAAGAAGCGGTGGTACGGGCAGATTATATAAACAAGTTAGTCAATGGAAAAGGTTAGGAAGTTAACCCAGTTTGTGAAGAATTAACCAGATAACATCAAATATACCTATATCAGGCAAAGATATGTGAAAAAGCAATAAAAAGATTACCCCAACTAACATACCCTCTACATAACCCTCAGCTACCTCTTTACTAACATATCCCACCATATAGGCATAAAAGGAACTCATGGACAAAACTGGGCTGGGTAGCAAAGCTAGGCTTGTAAAGATCCTTGTGATCATTAGCAAAGTATAATGTTACACCTTTGGTGTCAATTTACATTCTTCCCCAGTTGTTGGGTTCAGATCCAACCCTCGAATCCAACTCGGCCGCTTCTTCCAGCTTGTGGAACACTACAATTCTTGAGTTCCTCCCTTGCTCATAATGCCCTAGTCACCTAACATCCTTTAGATATTGTTTGCTGCCCCTTAAACTTGTAAGCATTAGAAAATGATAAAAGAACAGGGAAAATATTCGCTGTTCCGAGAAACATACACACAACACAAGCACACCAAAATAAATAAACCACACACATACAGTTAACAAAACCCAACCCTACACTAAACCATACATACATTCCTAACTATCCACTTACCTTAACCCGCACCCTAACCCTAAGGTCCGTAACTATCACACACATAACCTATGAAACTATACACAAACAAATTAATACACACACATACAGTTAACAAAATCCAACCCTACACGACACCATACATACATTACTAACTATCCACTTACCTTAGCCTGCACCCTAACCCTAAGGTCCATAACTATTGCACCACAGTGGAGGAAATAGCGAAGCCACGGAACAGCCCACTGAAATCTTGCCCTAGGTAAGATTTCGATGTTCTGGGGCTTTGCTATTTTCATCCTTCGATGTAGTGGGTTCGATATTATAACATTCAAAGTTTTACAACTTCAAAGTTATAATATAGACCCCTAATTCTCAGCACCTCAAAGGGGAGCACTTGTTTCAACTGACGTGGAACTAAACAAAGAAAAGCCCAGCTTAGATCAGCATTTGTCATATGTAAACATATAATTCTTGATGGACTTTATCTGCGACACTACAGTAATGAACTGGTGAGAATTTCACTTTGGACTTGCTTTGAATTTTTTTAATTTTGAGTCTTTTTATTTATTTTTTTTTAAGTTTTTTGCTTCTGGTATTTAAGCCCCGCATTTGAGTGGGTTTCTGCTTGTTTGTACATTGCGCAGCACCGTGCACTCTCGCAATTGTGCACCATAGCTGGACAGAAAATTTCAATTTTCCTGGTCTAAGAAGTATTGCTAGTGAGCCATACCTATTACAGCACCAGCCAAATACCCCATCAGAAATACCCATCTACAGAGCACCTCCTAGATCAGACCTGAAAGTATCATCTTTGTGATAACAGTTCTTCAAACCTAGTATAATGGACAGTTGGATTACCCCATTTCTCCTGCCAGCCGTGTTGACTTGGTTCTCTTGAGGCAGTGTAGCAACTGCGTCATGTATACTGACAACTCTCGACTAATAACTACAATAAGACTCTAGAATCCCTGCTCTCTAGCACTCGAAACAGTAACACTGAAGAGGTTGTCAACTCAGCCATCAATACTCATGCACATAATACCACTACTCATACACATAGTACACATTAAACATATAAATCAATATACACGGAGGTTCTCTCAAAAAACTTACCAAAACACCAGAGACCTCCAAAACACAAGACTGATACAACTAACACAGTTCCCACAGCACCCAAGACACATAGCAACTCCAGTGTCTCACGCACCAAGCTCTCAAGGTGTAACACTCATAAACCAAAATTTCTTGTCACTGGAGACTCCATAGTGAGACACATGTATGTCCCACTCACCAAGTTAAATAAGGAAAAAGTCACGGTCAGCTGCCTGTCCAGTGCCAGGATTCATCAGATCACGCATGCACTCAGGTCTCTCGGCAACAATTACCATTATGACTCTGTCATAGCTCATGGGAGTGCATGACGTGAGCTGTATCTCACTGGACTATATGAAGACTGACATGACTGAGCTCTCTGAGTATGTGTCCCAGGCAGGTATGTCCCTAGCCTTCAGCAGCATATTACCCTCACCTAGAATGATGCCACAGTATAAACAAAAAATGATTGATTACAATAACTTGCTTAGATTTTGGTGTCATTCAAAGGGGGTCCAGTTTCTGTCAGCCTGGGATGACATGGTCGACAAACCTCGCTGCTTTGCCTCCCCCATAGTGCCTTTTTTAGGCAATGTCTCAAAAATCAAAACTGTCGACATGAAAACTGCCAATCATAACAAAATAAGGGTTATTCTGCTAAACACTAGCAGCCTAAACCAAAAACAGCACACCCTGGAAGCACTCCTATCACTGGAGGATGTAGATGTCTATATAGTCACAGAAACCTGGTTCAAGGCCTCAGACAGTACCCCGGCCTTGCAAGGCTACAAAGCCTTCCACACCTTCAGACTGCAAAACGAACATATGATAACCAAAGGAGGCAGTGTTTCTATCTATAGAAGAGATAAATTCACCTCCTGACTAGTTAGACAGAACAACTCCATGGAGTTACTCCAAGTTCAGATTACTGTGGGTAAGACCCCCATTCAAGTCATAGCTAGTTATAGATCCACCTCCATGAATCATGATGCGAACAAGGCCTACTTGGCCAAACTGGTGACACTCCAAATATTCCCAAACATTGTGGTTATGGGGGATTGCAATTACCCCAGTATCAACTGGGAAATCTACTCTAGCCCTAACTCACTAGCGCAAAAGTTCCTTGACTTTGTTAACTCAAATGCCCTGGAACAAGTTCAAATCCCAAAAAGAGGAACAAACATACTAGATCTGGTCCTCACTAAAATGATAAACAGATGCACCATTGTGACTGTCGGACCATCATTACTTAAATCTGACCACAAATCAGTCACCTTCGAACAGGCACTAACACCAGAACTCACAAAGGGCGAAGTTAGACAAAAAAACTTCACCAAGGCAGACTATACCCTCCTAGGGGAAGGTATAAAAGCACTCCAAGACCCACCCCTAGCTGGAAGTGGTAACTACACCAAAGCTTACACTAAAGCCCAGTACAATCATTTGTACAAGTGTATAGAATCAGCTGTTCTGGAGAGAACCAAAGCCATAGCCGCAAGTAAAAACAAGCCTCCTTGGTGGACATCCAGTATCAACAAGCTTTACAATAAACACAAAAAGTTGCTACCTAAGAAAACTTAGGCAAGGTCCCAGCAATGGAAAGGCAGCCTCCTCAGCCTCAACAAGCAAATAAGACATGTCAAATCCTTTATGTGTAATGTTGAGAAAAACTTAGCAATCACAATGATAGCTAAGGATAACCATAAGGCCTTTTACAGCTACGTACACAGCCTAAAAGGTAGGACTGAAGCAGAGATGGCCTGCACCTGTTGCCCCTGGGATTCCTGACACTGGCTAAGGCTTTTGCCACCCCTATAGTGCCTTTTTTAGGCAAGGTTCAAATGACAAATTCACCACCATAACAGGTACAAGCAAGCAAAATCTGAGGGCAATACTACTCAATATTAGAAGCTAAACCTCAAAATGCATTCACTCGAGGAACTCCTTAAAATGGAGAACATTGACATCTGTGCAGTGACAGAGACCTGGTTCAAGGCTCCAGAAAGCACCTAACCTGGGCCAAAACACTAAAGGTGGAGGCGTGTCCATATTCATTAAGGATATCCACACCTCCAGGCTAGTTGCTCAGCATAATGCATCCAACATTATCCAAGTGCAACTAACTCTGGGCAAGACCGGAATCCAAATTGTAACTTGCTACAGATCCCTCACCATACCCCAGGATTCCCACTCCTCATTTCTTGATACACTGGAAAATATTAGGGTACAACCCAACATCCTAATAATGGGTGATTTCAAATACCCCACCATTAACTGGGAAAACTATTCATGTGCCAACTCTTTTGCTCAACGTTTTCTGGAATTCATAAATTCCAATGCCTTGGATCAACTTACCCACACCCCCCACCAGGAGCAGCAATATCCTAGACCTGGTCATTACCAACATGGGCGACCAGTGTTCCATACCAGCGGTCAATTCCTCTTTGGTCAGATCTGACCACAAGCTAGTCAGCCTAGACATCCACATCAAGCCTCACCCCCATTAGGGAAACCACTGTAAAAAATTTCTCCAAAGCCAACTTCACGCTTCTTAAGACAGAAGTGGCAAACTTCATGACACCCATGCAGACAGACAACAGAGGTACGACTGCTGAATCCTGCACAAATGCACTTTATAAGCACTTAGACGAGTGCATGGATCGTGCTATCCCTAACAGAACCAAGATGCTATCCTCCAAAAAAAGGAAGCCAATCTGGTGGTCCCCTGCCATAAACAAACTCTACAACAGAAATAAGAAACTGTTGCAAAAAAGAGTAAAATCCCATGATTGGAGGAACTCCCTGGTCAGCCTCAGTAAGAAGCTGAGATTCCTCATAAAATTCTCCAAAGCTAGTTACGAAAACAAAATTGCCACTGATTCTAAAGACAACAACAAAGCATTCTATAGCAATGTCAAGAATCTCAATGGTAACACTCAGATCTGCTCTGAGTTACAGCACAATGGCACTAAATATACAGAACCAACGGATATTGCCAACATCCTGGCAGATAGTTCAGTGCTAACTTTACCCCCTCTCACCCCCTAAAGGGCCCATCTCTATACCGGAAGAATGCAAAGTTCCTGCAATCATGGCTGCACAGGTAAAAACCACGCTCTCCAAAGCCAAGAACGCAGCATCCATGGGACCTGACAACATCCCAGACTGCGTTCTACATGAACTACAGAATGAAATGTCACCCCACCTAAGCACCATGTTCAATCATAACCTCACCTCAGGCTTTGTGCCTACTGAATGGCGCATAGCGATGGTTATCCCACTCCACAAAGGGGGAGCCACCACAGACCCTGGGAACTACTGCTCCATTAGCCTAACGAGCCTGGTCTGCAAGGCCATGGAATGTATCATCATGGAACTTATAAACAAAGACATTGTTAATCTCCAAACTCTGGACCCCACCCAGTTCGGGTTTGTAAAAGGCAGATCATGTCTCCTAAACCTGATAGACTTCTTTGAAGCAGTCACCAAAGCCGTAGATAAGGTTAAGGTGGTTCACACAGCCCATCTAGATCTCGCAAAGGCTTTTGACACCATCCCCCACTCTGGAATTATAGATAAACTCACTAAACTAGGTAAAAATCCCTATGACACAAGATGGGTTGCCAAGTGGCTCATTGACAGAGTGCATACTGTGAAAGTAGCAGACTCCAAAACCGACTTCAGACCAGTGACAAGTGGAGTACCACATGGTTCAGTCCTGGGTCCTCTCCTGTTTGGTATCTACTTTTCTGAAGTACAGGCTAACACAGAAGGTCTTTGGCTAATGAAGTTTGCAGATGACTGCAAACTAGGAGCCATAATTGAAACTCCTAACGATGTGGGCATCCTACAAAAGGGCCTCAATGAGACAGATGCCTGGTGTCAAAGCCATGGCCTCGAGCTCAATGCCAAAAAGTGCATTGTCATCCCCTTTGATAAAAACTCTGTACCCATGAGCTACCACATAAGTGGTAGTCTACTTAACACCGAAAGTGTGATAAGAGACCTTGGGACACAGGTGGACAGTAGTCTCTCCTTTGATAATCACATCGCCACAGTAGTCAAGAAATCCTTCTACGTGGCACACCTCATCACAAGAGGTTTCTCATCCAGGAAAAAAGAGGTCATTGTTCCCCTCTACTCGTCACTCATTAGACCCATTATAGAGTGCAGCTACCCTTTTGGTATATACCTCACAAGACATCTACAACAACTGGAAAGGCCACAGAAATACCTCACAAAGAGGATTACCAGCCTCAAACAGATGACCTACGCAGGTCGTCTCAAAAAACTCCAGCTTTACTCTGTCGCATATCGCCTACTCAGAGGCAATCTCTGCCTAACATACAAAGCTATGTCAAGCCGAGAGCTATTGGACATGCTCCACTTAAAGAAATCCCAATCCCCTTGAGCTACACACTCTAGGGACCTAAACCTTGTCACCACAATAAACAGAACATGCTGGAGGGACAGATTCCTGTCCCAGAGACTTCCCATATTCTGGAACAAACTACCTATCTATATCAAACAAAGCTCCTCATTAGCACTCTTCAAGAAAAATCTTGATGATTGGATAGGAAACAGGAAGCCAGGGTACCTTTTTGGCTAGGCTTGTATAGCCCCTAGGGCCAATATCCTAGTACCTACCTATGAACCCATGTTTCAAACTAGTGACTAATGGTATCACACACACTGATCCCGCAAAGATAGCAAACCTGCTGGTGGACAGATTTGGCAAAAATTCCACTCCTGTCTCCCCTCCAAACTTATCACAAACCTTGCCCCCAACTTCCCCCTCAACCTACATATCCGAAGAGCAGGTCAGTAAACCTTGTCTAAGGCAATAAACACAGTCTGTACAGGGCCAGATGGCATCCCAGGCTGTCTTCTAAACAAACTAAAACATGAATGAGCGTCACCATTAAGTACCCTATTCAATCACAGCCTAACCACAGGCTATGCTCCTGCAGAATGGAAAACTGCAACAGTTATTCCTCTCCACAAAGGTGGCTTACCAACAGTCTCGGGGAATTATAAGTCTGGCCAGCCTCATCTGTAAGGTCATGGAATGTATCATCAGGAACCTCAGAAATAAAGACATAGGTGACCTCCAAACCAGGATCAGACCCAATTCAGCTTCATCACGGGCAGATCCTGCCCATTAAACCTGGTGGATTTTTTGAAAATGTGACCAGGGACATTGACAAGGATAAATCTGTGCGTTCAGCATACCTCAACTTGACCAAGGCCTTCAACACAATCCCACACTCAGGCATTACCAATAAACTTAGCAAACTGAATGTAAACCCCCTTTGTTGTAAGATGGGTTGCCAATTGGCAAACAAATTGTTCATACACTATCAAAGTGGGTGACTCCACATCAACCAGCAAACCTGTCACCAGCAGGGTACACAAGGGTCAGTGCTGGGCCCCCTACTGTTTGGTATATACTTCTCAGAGGTTCAGGCCAAAACTAAGGTATTGTGGCTGACCAGGTTTGCAGACAACTGCAAACTGGGTGCA
The DNA here is from genome assembly GCF_019279795.1 of Protopterus annectens. Lineage (NCBI taxonomy): Eukaryota > Metazoa > Chordata > Ceratodontiformes > Protopteridae > Protopterus > Protopterus annectens. The sequence goes on along the minus strand of NC_056742.1, from coordinate 122,276,707 downwards.
ATTATTGAATCCCCAAATTATATCAGTGTACTTCAGGAGGCTCTTATGCAGACCAACGACTGGTGTCTTAGGTCTCAAACTAAATGCAAAGAAATGGATCATCACCCCCTTTTAAATATATATATATATATATATATATATATATATATATATATATATATATATAGATATATCTGTATATACATATATATATATATATATATATATATATACACACACACACACACACACACACACACACACACACACACACACACACACACACACACACACACACACATACACACACACACACATACACACACACACACACACACACACATGTACACACAAATACATAGATATATAATAAAACATTTCAAAGCTTTACTGGAAAAGCTCACACATACTCTGCCACAACTTGATGTGAGGGAAAGGTTAGTTTGCTTTTGCTTTCTTATATTTTCTATTACTTATTGCCTTCTTCTATTTTGTATATTGTGACTTGTTTTTCTTTGCACTGCGTTTTACTTATATTCTGCTTTTAATTGCATATTAAAACTAGGAAAAGAGACCACAGCTCTGTCTCTTGTGAGTCACACAGAATTTGTTTCCTACCTGGTGCTGGTTTGTTCTTAAACTCAACTGTCTTTCTAGTTACTTGCCCCTTGTGTTAATTTGACCACCTTGCTCCTTCCTTCTCCCCCTTCACTGGCTGTTGTGAGTAGGCGCAAAATTATCATTTTGTGAAATCACTCCCCTTCAACTATTTAGTGTGTTGGGCCATGATCTAACTCATAAATTTACTTAGTAAAAACTTCTCCTTCCCTTAAAGTTACAGCCATACGTCTATCTATAGTATAGCTTATAAAAAACATAATGATTAATGTAAAAGTGGATGTGTCTTAAGCACAGGTTTCAGAGTAACATGCTCATTTAAGCCAGGAGGCTTATCTGCATTCAGAAGCACTATCCACTCTTATTCCCTCTGTTCTGTGAAATTTTTAAAATTACCCCCCTCTTATTACAGTCTAAAACTTCTAACACAAAAAACTTAAAATCACGACCATCTCAAAGGTCACTAATGTGTAGTGCTAATGCACTTTTCATTCTTTTATGTCTTACATCATTATCATGTTCTAATACCCTTTCTCTCAGTGTCCTATTCATCTTCCCTACATAATAACTAATACATTTCACAGTATGTAAAATAAACCAGGTGTTTCGTTGCCCAGTCTGCATATAAAGATGTTTCTATCTGGAAACCTTTTAAAGGATGTATAAATAGACCATATATGAACACACTTGCAGGCCATGCAACACCTACAGTGGAATGTCTCCTGCTGTTGTGATGGTGGTTTATAGCCTTCCCTCATGTTTTTATAACATATTTGTCTTTTTTTAAAGATAAGTTATTCTTAAAACTAAAACTCGATGTTTGTCTCACAACTGCACTTATCTTATCATTAGCAGTACACGTTAGTGACCTTGGAGCTGGTCATGATTTTAAGTTTTTTGTGTTAATAGTTTTAGAGTGTAATAAGAGGGGGGTGATTTTAAAAATTTCACAGAACAGAGGGAACAAGAGTCTGCGTGTGAAGGTAGATAAGCCTCCTGGCTTAAATTAGTGTGTTACTCTAAAACCTGTGCTTAAGACACATCCACATTTACATTAATCATTGTGTGTTTTATATGCTATACTATAGATAGACATTTGGCTATAACTTTAAGGGAAGGACACATTTTTACTATGTAATTGATTAATTGGTGTTAGGTGTCTACATAATTAATTCAGATGCACTGTGCTAGTAGGTCTGAAGAAGCAGCTAGTAGACTGCGAAAGCACTTACCAACTTGTTTTTTTTATCTTTGTGTGTATTTTATTTATTGAAGTTTTGCGTGTCCTCAGCACTGGAGTTCACTCTGGATTTTTTACATACTACTTATTAGTTTCCCCTCAAGTGTTTGGCAGTGCCCTGTATAGATTCAGACATCTTGAGTAACATTTTTCCTGTAAAATCAAGACTGAAGTTTCACCAATAACTAGCTGCACACAGGACAGCTACTTTGCAGTGACAAGCAATGTCCCCAGAGTTGCAAATCGGATACTCTTGACATTGCTTTATATTCTCACTCCAACTGTCAAATCAGCAAAAAAGGGTCTGTTACCATGGATATGAACTTTCACACTATCTCCTTTACTGGCCTGGTGGATATGGGCATCCAGAGACAATGTAGAAATTGCCTCATGTTTACTGGCAACCAATTAATTCTCAAACAAACTGATATGGTATGTGACAGATGTATTTACACAATGTCACTGGAGGCAAAGCACTCCTAATGTCAATAAGGGTGCCAGTAGTACACATGTTGCACCCATCACACAAGATTCAAAGTAGACATGTAGACCCACATATGGTGGGGCACTTAAATGTAACCTTCCTAAAACTCAAAGACTTCCTAGACAAAGTACACATAACAAATACCCTCAGCAGCCCCAAATGCACTCTCTCAAAACATCACCCACATCAACACATGAAGCCACATCTCATAAAATCCCAGTCCAGGTTAGGCAGAGTCCCACACTGACTCTCTTCAAGAAGAATCTTGATGAGTGGATGGGAGATCGTAGGTTTACCCCGGCTATCACTTCTGTGTCACTGTTAGACAGAGGCACAGTATACTAACCTCAAAAAAAGGCATAGCAAAATTAATTTAAAATGGGTGGCGAAAGCCAAACACACTCTGGCTAGGCTTATAAATGCCCTAGGGCAGATAGCCTAGTATGAACCTATGAACCTATGAAGCCTCTACTTCTAAGCCCATAAGGCAAGCCACCACACAATTCAACATTCTGGTCACTGGCGACTCCATCATAAGACACACTGATGTCCCTCTCACCAAGCCAAGCACGGAGAAATTCATGGCTAGTTGCTTATCATGGAGTAGGATCTGCCACATTACATACATATTCAGGTCACTGGACCTAAAGTACCAGTATGACACAGTCATAGTTTATGTGGGTGTAAATGATGTACCTCCCTAGACTATATGAAGAGAGACATCATGGAGCTCTTGGAATATGTGTCCCGGGCTGGTATGAGCCTAGCATTGAGCAGCATTTTACCATCTCCAAGGGTGATGCTACAATATGAACAAAAGATGACTGACTTTAATAATTGGCTTAGTTTCTGGTGTCATTCTAAGGGGGTGCAATATTTGTCAGTAAGAAATAAGATGGTCAACAGACCATGCTGCTTCGCCATGGATGGTCTACACCTCTTCCCTCTAGGCTTTCGAATATTAGCTAAAACATTGTCTTCTCCCATAGTGCCTTTTTAGGCAATTCCAAACTGAATGTACTTCCAACATACCAAATCAAAACCAAGAAAATCTGAAGGTTATTACTGCTCATTGCTAAGAGTCTAAACAAAAAAACTCCACTTCCTAGAACATCTCTTCATCCTAGAGAATGCTGACATCTATGTGGTCACTGAGACATGGTTTAAAACCACGGACAGCACACCGACAGTGCAAGGTTATAATGCCTTCCACACATTTAGGCTAGCTACTACACAGACAGGGGCTAAAAATGGAGGTGTCTCCATTTAAAACAAAAATAAATATACCTCAAGTCTGGTTAAACAGGACAATGCACTTGAGCTGCTCCATGTTCAAACCACTATAAACAAAATCCAATACCACTTCCTTGCAAGCTATAGGTTCCCCTGTATGACCCAGGAAACCCATACCATGCATTTAAACTTATTGGAAATACTCACCATTCGACCCAACACCATATTCATGGGCAACTTTAATTACCCTACTATTAACTGGGAGTCCTATTTGACAACAAACATACAGGCACATTCCTGGATTTTGTAAACACAAACTCCCTGGACCAGACTGTCAATACACCAGCCAGGGATGTAACCATACTGGATCTGGTCCTCACTAATATGGGAGAGTGCTGCACACGCCCTAGTGTAATGTCTTCCCTGGTAGGGTCAGACCACAAAATGGTCTCATTTGAAGTAAAAATAAAGCCTGGACCCCAAGCTAACCCTGGAATATTTAGGAACTCTAAGGCAAAGTTCCTGCTATTTATTGATAAACTGGCAAAATGTCAAGCCCCCATTAACCCTGAGAACACTGCCGTTTAGCAGAGCTGTTCACAGAAACCCTATACAAGCATGTTAATATCTGTATAGGGGCAGCTGTACCCACCAGGAAAAAGTACAGAAGTAAAACAAAAAACAAGCCACCCTGGAGGAATCACAAAATCAATAGGCTGTATAATAGAAGGAAGAAAATCATGGCAAAATTTAGGAGGTGCAGCACCCTGCAGGATAAAGGCACTCTCACCATCTAAACAAACAACTCAGAAGACAAATAAAGTCTACCAAAGCCAAGGTAAATTTGGCCTCCCAGGCCAAGGACAACCACAAGGCATTCTTTAGTTATTTCTGCAACCTCAAAGCCAATACACAATTGTGTGCAGAGCTCACTGTAAATGGAGCCACCTACACTGAGCCAGAAGATATAGCAAACCTACTGGATGACAAATTCAGCTCCAACTTTACCCTTCTCTCTCCCCCTCAACTTTTCCTTAGGAAATATCATCAAATATAACTGCTATCACTAGGGAACAGGGCCTTAATGCTCTCTATAAGGCCAATAATACTGCATCAATGGCAATGCTTTCTAAATAGCATGAGACCTGACCTATCAGGCCCTCTGGAATTGCTATTTAACTGTAGCCTCCAAACAGGCTAACCACTCTGTGTATAAAGTTTCTGTTGGTGATCATATTGACTAATGTCACTAAATAGGCATGGGTATTTGCTGGGGATAAGTGGGTTGAGAACTCGGCCTGCTCTGACCTATTCCAAAGACATATACTAATGGTGGGAAGGTTGTATGTGCCCCTATTAGTCAGTGTGCCCTGGGTCAATAACATCCTGGCCAGCCAGTGTCCAGCTTGGTTTACCTGGGATAACTGCTAGAGTGAAAGCTGGATGTAAAACCAATTAACCTGCCTGATATGAATTAAGGATTACTGCACCAATGTACATTCACTGACAGGATGCAGCCTGGAAGTGGATGGAATGATGGTAAAGAGGAGACTGGTCATCCTATTTATTCAGCAGACAAGGTGAAAGTCAGTGCAGCTAAGATACTTACTTGGGGTTCAGAGACTACTACACAGGAGAAGGACAAACTAGACATGGTGTGGGAATTGTGGTGAGAGAGAGGCTTCAAAAGACAGTCAGGAGCATCGCGGCAATCAGAATACAGTGTAAAGAGAGGGTACTATTCATAATCTCAGCCTGTGCACCACAGCAGGGCTGTGGTAGTGAGGAAATGAGTACATTCAGACAGCAGTTGCAGGACCTTCTAGACAAAGCATGACAACATGACTTGATGTCAGTGATGGGTGACCTGAATGCACATAGCAGGCAGAACAGGATATGAGGATTGCTTTGGTCCACATGGGTGGGGAAACAGGAATAACAAAGGAAAGGATATTCTAGGTTTCTGTCTGGCAGATGGCATGATGGTGCTCAATACATTGTTCAGTAAGAGTGACAGTCACAAGATCACATACAAGAGTGGCTAACTTGCAACACAGGTAGACTTGCTGAGAGTAAGAAAGGGCACTGGGGTAGAATCAGTGATTGCAGCGTGATCACCAGTGAAACAGTTGGCCCACAGCATAAATCACTAGCTAGCAGTGTTCAGAGAATGGGCTGAAGACCTGGAAGCTGACTGTAGAGAAAGCACAAGATTTCAAGGAATTACTCAGGGTTCTAGCTCCTCAGGAAGAAGAGGTAATAGGGGGAGTTGAAGAAGAATGGCAGTGCCTCAAAACAGCATATGTTAGGACAATAGAACAGATATAAAGTCGAGCCAGGTATGGGAATAGGGTACATAAGGAAAGCTGGTGGTGGAATACAGAAGTCCAGGAAATCATTAAAAGAAAAAAGGAGTGCAGGAAAAAGGTGGTGACAGAAAAGATGGACCCATCTAAGAAACAGTAGCTACTGGATAATAAAGATGCTAAGACAGCAATTGCAATAGCAAAGAACAAGACATCAGATGCACTCTCCCATCTTCTAGAAAGTGACTCAGCAGATGACACAAGGAAGCTCTCTCAGGTTACAAGGCAAGACAGAAAGATAAAGACGATAGTCAGATACCTGTCACATCCCAGGCACATGCATCCTCCCAGACACTTGCCCCTTCCCTGCCACAGCTCTTCACTGGCAGAGCCAAAAAAAAAAGTTTGCAAGTTACCTTCTCTATCGGCATGTCAAACAAGAATGTAGGAACAGCACTTTACCCCACCCTTGCTATGTTACTGACACAGTAGTAGAAAGTAAGTTAGGAGAATAGAAGGTTGGATTTGGAATGGGTGCAGCACAACTGAGCCAATGTTTGAGGTGAGACAGACAGTTCAGAAGAAACTAGAGATGAGGAAAGTATCCAACTGGGCATTTCTAGACTTGGAGGAAGCATATGGCAAGGTCCCAAGAATGCTGATTTGGGCTTTCCTGCAGTGGTTTGAAGTCACAGAAACATTTGCAGAATTACAGCAGGCTATGTACAAGGACAAAATGACTCAAGTAAGAAGAATGTTCGGTTTCACAGGGGTTCCCAGGTCAGATGGGTGTGCATCAGTGTTCAGCTATGAGCCCACTGCTGTTCGTACTGCTAATGTCAATAAACAGGTGGGAGGGGATGGAGCAACAAAGCTGCTGTATGCAGATCTTGTGACATCTGACCCTGACCAAGAACTTCAGCAAAGGATAAGGAATGGAACGCAAAACTGAAGATACATGGGATTAAACTGAGTACAGATAAGAAGATAGTTGTAATGGCAGCAACTGGAAGAAAATCAGAGAGGCTGAAAATTGAGACAGAAAAGAACATAATGGAACAGGTTAATGGCTGCAAGTATCTAGGAGGGGTGATTGCGGAGTAGGGAAGCCTGAATGAGGAAGTCAAAGCTTTTATCAACTGGCAAAGTGGCAGGGTAGTATATGACAGAAGAATGCCAAATAAGCTGAAAAGTAAGATGTACAAAACAGTAGTGTGAGCAGTACTACTGTATGGTACAGGAACATGGGCAATAAAGTCACAGCAGTAAGAGAAGCTAGAGGTGATGAAGACAGAGTGCCAGAGACAGCTGGTAGGATGCACACTCTAAGACAGAAGAAGAAATTAGAACATCAAAGCAGAAGCCAAAGTAGTTCCAATTGCAGGGAAGGTCAAAGGGAACAGATTAAAGTGATTTGGGTTATGTGAAGAAAAACAGAAGACAATCTGGTGAAAAAGATTTGAGACAGGCAGGAAGAGGAATGAAGAGCATCCAGCAAAGAGCTGGATGGACTGCATGAGAGAAGACCTCAGGTAGATAGAAGAATAGCACTGAAACAAGAAAGTTTGCAACAGTTGACATGACACCCGAACCCATGTAGAAAATAGGGAAAAGGGGGAACTGATGACGATGATGATATTCTTCTGCTGATTTTAACAGACTGACAGAGCAGTCAGTTATGTATATATGAATCCAATAGAGTTTGTTCACATTTGTTTTTATCACTTTGCTGGGAAGATCTGTGCGGTAATTTCTTTTAAATTTAAATTACTTAAGTAAGAAGGAAAAAAGTCACAGAATTATTGTAAAGCTATGCTATGATTTCTATCCTGAGTGTAGAAAACACACCATATAAAAGAGTCAAATGAGGCAATTGAGATGTGATTACACTGAGAATTACTTAGTACTGAATGGGCATACTCAGAGTGGAATGATTTTAAAAAAGATTTGTGTGGGTACTTTGGCTGTAACGGCTTACTTTACACTGTACCACATCATTTGCTGTTTTGTCACATAGAAAGGATACTGCTCTCAATCGGTTATTTTCAAACTACAACTACTGTTGATGACACCTTAGTGCACAGGATGGAATCCATGTTTTTCTGCTTATCATAGTCATGGCTTGCAGTCTATACAAGCAGGTTATAAGAAGGGTTAATGTGCAGATCACTGGATCAACATATATATTCTGATGCAAAATCACTGCGGTGAGAAATTATGTAGTGTAGAGCTAGCAGCCATTAGAGTGTGCAGTTATTAACATTCTTATATTAGTTACAGTTGGGGACTTATCTCTTAAAGTCTCCTAGTTCCATTTTAATTCTCTCCCCCACCAGTCAGACAGATGACAGTCTACTGATAAGTAGTATTAAATCGACATAAAATGTGAAATGCATTTTAGTAATGTGGATGCGATTTTCTACACAATCCCTTATGAAAGTTGGCTGGAGAAGAAGGTTAAACACTCGTTGCTCCTCCTGAAAGACAGCCTACTAGCAGTTTTCCTACATTCTTACTGTTTCCCTTGTCCCAAATGATGAAGGATCAGTGGAAAGGCAGACAGTGTGGTGGTACTAAAACACAATGGGAATACTGCAGAACTGGACTGTGCATATGTATCAAAACTGCAGTCAGCTACACACCAGTTATGAACTCTGTCAAATAAATAATGCTAATATCACAACGTTGCACACTGTACTGTACTTACAACTGCTGTATTACAAAAAGAACCAATGAAAAAGTGGAGTCTGTGAAACAGTATTTTAAAATCCTATTCAAATACCAGATTAAAGACATGCAACTTCCATAGCTTCATAGGTAGGTACTAGGCTATCTGCCCGAAGGCGTTTAGAAGCCTAGCCAGAATGTGTTGGCTTTCGCTGCCCCCCTTAGATTAGTTCCCTGCGCCTTTGTCCAGCAACTTTCTGTTTCCCATCCACTTGTCAAGGTTTCTTTTGAAGAGTGTTAGTGAGGAGCTCTGGCTAATGTAGATTGGAATCTTATTCCAAAGCAGGGGAAGTCTCTGGGACAGGACTCTAATCCTCCAGCACGTCCTATTTATATTTGTGGTGAGGTTTAGATACCTAGAGCGTGTGGCTCGAGGGGATAAGGTTTTCTTTAGGTGGAGCATGTCCATCCATTCATATCTTAATGAAAAGGAGGCTATCAACTTCTTTTTATATTTTTTTAATCACAAATTTATCAATTCTTTTGCAAAGGCAGATGAAGCATTTTCTGCTAATTCAATGGATCTGAAGTAACTTCTACACGTATATAAAGATAGAACATAGACTCTTTATGTTGTTGTATCTTTCGGCTTTTCCCAGTTATAATAAATATTAATTCAAAAATTGTCTATGTTTTTTCAACCTAGATACATTATTTCATCATATCGCCCAACTGTCCAGATTTTCACAGAATGTCCAGATTTCTGCCTCATATTTTTTGATCCGTTTCTTATAAAATGTGTAGTTATTCTAGCAAATCACTGAGGACTGAAATCATTAAATAATGACACACATTACAGTTTTGGACCTCGTATTCATCAGGAAATGCATGCTAATGCAAATCCTGTTGTTCTAGCTTCTTTCTAAGTTTAAGAGTAAGATTTAAAATATGTCCCTATTTTTAGGCCTTTGTTCAATACTATTTTAGGTTTTGTCCAGATTTCTTGGTCGAACAGGTTGAGAGGTATCTTTACTTTATGTTTTCGTTCTCCCATGGCTGTTCCCATAACACTCTTTCTATGTTTTTGTTCTCTCATTACTGTTTCCCTGCGCTCTAACTTGCTACTGGCATTCTTACTTTCCACTGTTTGTTGCATGGACCACCACAGTAATCTCACAGCATACACATGCCAACCAGCAGTAGTTTACGCTGATGCTCAGAGCAATAAACACTTTCTTTAATTCAGGTACATGGCCCATTTTCAAGGTTGCCCTGTATGACTAAAATAATCATTTCACACCAATGAACTGCATCTCCATACATTTTAATGACTATTCAAAAACATATTACTTTTTAAAACCTGACAGGATAGAGCAACAGTAAGAGAAGAGTAATGCCTCTCATTACTGCTGCTGCTGCTCTGAAAAAAAAAATGATCCTCACTACAGATAACCTCTAACAAAATATGTTAACCTTCTAGCTCTTATCAAAGGCCAGCACACTTCCTACCCAGTACAGAGTAGATAAGTTCTTGGGCACCCTTATTCATAAGCTACTTAAATTATATCCATTTCCCTTTTTCAGAGGCAAACTCTCAATCCAGCACTCACAATACATCCTTTATAATTCTGTACCTCTCACAACAAACATATTTGTGATACCTATAATTTTTCAGTGCTAGACACCAAACTTTGGAAATCACTGCCTGCCTCCCTGAAAAGTAGTTGGGCATACCCTATTTTTCAAACAAACTGAAAAAGCATCTGTTGTAAACTGCTAAATGCAAGATGCAAGTACTTCCAAGATAATATACCCCTTAACTTCACAAGCTGCTTCTACTTTATGTGCTCCTAAACTCAGCTAAATAGTATTA